>NC_056744.1:1814963059-1815210559 GCF_019279795.1 Protopterus annectens
GGCTTGTAGTGGTGTAGTATGTTGGTGGTATACAGTGGAGGTCTTTGCTATTATGATTGTGGAACAGAGCTAATAAGGACATTCCTGTTATGTATACTGTGTTACTACAGAGCTAATATATTCAGAGTTGGGGTGCAGGGGAAGTACCACCCTGAAAAAAATCCTCTTTTTTGTAGCTTGTTTCAGTGGATTGAGACTTGATTTATTTTTTGCAGTACATCTGCTTCAAATCCTTTTGCATTTGGTGATATAAATATGAGTGTATATGTGTGTATCTCACTCTCTCTGCCTCTCTCTCTTTCTCTGTAAATATATCTGTAGTATATGAATTTCTGCTTCATACTATTGTTTGTTCACTATGTGCACAGAAGATATCCCTTTAAGAGGAACATAAGGTATGCTGATGATTAAACACAAGTATCAGTAAAGGTGTGTAAAAGAAGGGTTGGTGTACTCCAAGTCAGTTGTCAGTGAAGAAGCAGAACAGCCTGGACATTTTAAAAGAGACGGCACCTTTGGAGAAGAGGACTGGAGGCCCAGAGCAGTGGCTCTACAGAAGAGACATTTTCCCTAAACTGCTTTCCAGAGAAGAAGACCTAGACCCCATTAGCTCAGAAAAAGATTATAACCAGAGACTGTTTTTTTGATTGTGTACTTTTATTATAGACCAAGTGAATTCATTTTTACTCTGGACATTTATGTTCAGCAAATAAAAGTATTTTTCAAAAACGATTTATTTATTTTCCACATTGTTGGAGTATGTTGGCAAAAACTTCAGTCTAAATTGTTTTCTAGAGTCTCAACTTAACCTGTCTTTAACAATTAAACATAGTTCCCCTACAGATAATTTTTTTCTGAGGTCTGTGGTGCTTAAAACCATCGTAGTGTTTAGCAGTATATTTAAGCTCACTACAATTTAAGCATACTTGGTTCGACTTTCTGCTTCATGCTGCATTCCTAAAACAGTATACTTGCTTCAGATACTTGTGCTGTGCTGTATTTGAAAGCTTGTGCTGTGTATCCAGGAATGTATACCTGCCTTCACTGCTTTGTAAAATGTTTCCAAGAGATTGTACCTGCTGCTGTATCTCACACTACATTGCTGAGAGAAACTACCTGCTTCTGTATTGTTGATAAGATGTCTGCTGCAGAGTAACTCTTCAAAACGATCACTTCTGCAGCAAAAGGAATGGTAGTGGCTATGGAATCCTTTGAGATATCAAGAGACATGCCACAGCTGACCACGTGGAGAACTTACAGGTTTACGTAGTCATGTTCAAGTGGCTCAATAAGGAGGGATGTGACAAAGCCAATAGAGCTTGGATGCTTTCTACACAGCTGACGTGAAACCTCCTCTGGAGTTTTAGAGCCATCTGGTCAAATGTAATGTTTGATACATCGTCGGGTGAACAACTCTAAAAAATATTCTACATGTGTGCCTTTGCAGCCACTTATTAAATGAAATAGATGTATTTTCTGTTTATCACTATTTGCACCATAGAAGTTAATTTGATTGTGGTTATTGAGAGCGATGAATGAACACAGAAACAATTCTTACAGTTATTACTTTCAAAATTGTAACAGTCTTCTCTTTGTATGTGTTTTAATTAAAGCTATTTTTCTAGACGACAGTTATACTTAAAGTACTGAATTCCTGATTGCCCATATAGCTACCGGCTGTGTTACTGGTATGTTATCCATGCATTTTATAAGTGTTACTCTACTGTCAACATCTAGGAAGCTGCTGAATACCCGTCTGTTTCTGATATGTCTTTACATATAATCAAACGTATCAAAATACATAAACAATGTCCCTGAAGTGCAGCTTCACCAAAATAACATTCTGGTGTAAGAGGTGGCCATGTTGTCCTCTCTATAATATGACGGTGAACTAAAGTAACAAACCTGTTTACTGTTTTATGCAATATATGGGTATTTTCTGTGAAATGGAAGGCCGGTAGTGATACAACATATTCTTCTCAGGGAATCAAAACATTTAGGCCATCTACCTTTCTTGCTTCACATGATAAATGATTGGACAATTTATAGAAAACCTTAACCTGTTTTACCACTTTGCTGACAAACTCTTTCTGAAATGTGAGACTGGGATCAAGCCAGGTGTCTAGGCATTTGTAGTTATTTTGTGTAGTAGTGTACTAACAGGACCCTGAATAAACCAAATTGTTAGCCTGCTTCAGATTACAGGAGGTCGAGGATTTTGATAGCATGAAGAATATGCTTAGTTGCTATTGGAAAAAAAGCAGACTTGGTTAAAGGCTTTAGCAGAATCAGGTCATATACATATAAAGTGATTTAAGCCTTGTATAATCCATAAATGCATACACCCTTTGTTACCCTTTTGTTGTGCAACATGGGGGACTTTAACCATGGAACTAAAAGCTATTGCCTGTTCACGTTCAGAAAATGCTTATGCCTAGCATACCTTTGCCTTAATGCGAATCTGTTGTGGTACAGCGGTAGCGGTGTTACCTCACAGCAAGAGGTTCTCCTGTTCGATTCTCGGCTGGAGTGCCTTCTGTGTGGAGTCTGCATGTCCTCCCAGCGGTCGAGTTGCCTCGGAAAGACATGTGTGAATGGGCGTGCCTTCGCTGAAGGTTGGGCGTCGGGCTGGCAACTCAGCACCATAAAAATCTACTGCCAATCATTAGCGGACCGGAGTTCCGCTGTGGCAACCCCTAACCGGGAAAAGCCAAAACGACAAAAAAAAAACTTTGCCTTAATGCAGTTCATTGCAGCTGCAGTTATATTTGCATTGACTTTGTCTTTAACTTATATAACATTTCATACCAGGAATATTCATATTTCCATACCTCATTTGCATGTTAAAAAACCTTGGTTTGACATACCCTATATGCCCTGCAGGATAACAACTGATCTCATTTTCCTAAATACTAACAGAAATCTTTGACTTTGTGATTATTATTACTTCTCATTAAATTACTCCTCTGATAGTGAAAACAGTTATGTAATACGCAGTGTGCTGCATTCCATGAGATTTTTAAAACAGTTATGTAATACGCAGTGTGCTGCATTCAATGAGATTTTTAAAGCAGTTATGTAATATGCAGTGTGCTGCAGTCAATGAGATTTTTAAACCAGTTATGTAATACACAGTGTGCTGCATTCCATCAGATTTTTAAACCAGTTATGTAATACACAGTGTGCTGCATTCAATGAGATTTTTAAAGCAGTTATGTAATATGCAGTGTGCTGCATTCCATGAGATTTTTAAAACAGTTATGTAATACACAGTGTGCTGCATTCCACGAGATTTTTAAACCAGTTATGTAATACGCAGTGTGCTGCATTCCATGCGATTTTTAAAACAGTTATGTAATACGCAGTGTGCTGCATTCCATGAGATTTTTAAAGCAGTTATGTAATACGCAGTGTGCTGCATTCCATGCGATTTTTAAAACAGTTATGTAATACGCAGTGTGCTGCATTCAATGAGATTTTTAAAACAGTTATGTAATACGCAGTGTGCTGCATTCCATGAGATTTTTAAAACAGTTATGTAATACGCAGTGTGCTGCATTCCATGCGATTTTTAAAACAGTTATGTAATACGCAGTGTGCTGCATTCAATGAGATTTTTAAAACAGTTATGTAATACGCAGTGTGCTGCATTCCATGAGATTTTTAAAACAGTTATGTAATACGCAGTGTGCTGCATTCCATGAGATTTTTAAAACAGGTATGTAATACGCAGTGTGCTGCATTCCATGAGATTTTTAAAACAGTTATGTAATATGCAGTGTGTTGCATTCCATGAGATTTTTAAAACAGTTATGTAATATGCAGTGTGCTGCATTAAATTAGATTTTTTTTGAAATGCTGATGTTATTTTGTTGTGATTTTGAGATATTTGTTTATAATTATTTTAACTTGTATGTGGATTTGTAACTTATATTATTGTTTTCTTAAAACTCATATATTCTTACTGTACTTAGCATGTTAATAGACTCTCTTTAAACTGTATTTTGAAATAAGTATATGTTTTACCGGTCTTTCCTAACTTTTATTTAAAAATTACTTGTTTGAGTAATATCTGCTGATAATAAAGGATAATATTAAAAATTGGGTTGAACAGAACTGAGCTATGATGAGCTGCGTTCTGGTGTGCAAGGATAACATTACTGTTAGGTATAACTTAAACATTTTACCAAATCCGCAGCTAGCATTTATCAAAGATTTACAAAAACATCCACTGTCAATCAATATAAATGCATATTTATCAATTTATTGTAAATAATATGGAATATGACAAAAATCATTTCCCCAAATGTTTCTGAATAACCGGATACTCATCATTTCCACTGCTGTAGTAGCTATAAGGCTGTATGGGCTGTTTCCTGCCCAGGAAACAACAACCAGCCAGCCTCAAAAACCTCTTGCTCCCCCACCCACACCTTCATTCTGACTGCTGATTGGCTAATCCCAAGGAGGGAAATCGGCAGTTAGAGTGAAGCATTTTTCAGTTCTTTCTTACCCTCTCAAAAAGAAAAAGCATCTGTCGAGCGTCACAAAAACAGCAATCAGCTAAGAGCTTCATTTTTGCCAGATAAGTCCCTGTTGGGGAACTCCTACACACAAAATTTGTTACCCTTTTAAGAATATTGTATAATTAATGTTTTGACTAAAAATGTTATTTCTCCTTTAAGAAAGCCAGTATTTTTTCACAGTATTGTAAGTTTCCTTTTGGGTCTGCTATATATATAGCTAGTAGTGTTTAGTATTGTAGTAGTGTATTTAGAGCTAATATGTGGAAAATTATGTTCTGCTTGTGTAAACATTGTACTTTATGGAACTGAAAGATTTACAGTGGTACTGTCAGGAATGTATGTTGTCAGTGTGATGCTTATGCTCACTTTGTGCAACCTACCTGCCATTTTGATTTCTGTCCATGTGTTTGTTAGTGTTTCAAAAGTAATGTGTTCTGTCTTTACTTTTTAAGATAAAGGGCCTGCGGAGAGTGTTGTGAGCGTAAGTGTTCTGCTTGTGAACACTCAGTGATGACTTATTCTTCTGACCAGCTCGCTCCAACTATGCTTATGTCTTTTGGTGACACTTTTCTGGCTACAACATGGATAACAGAGAGTGCTCCTCTGCAGGATTTCAATGATTGATTGTCATCCTATGTTGTTCCATTGCTTGGCAGAAAAGTTCCATTTGGGGAAAGACCTTCTGCATATTATTTTTAATGGTTAAATATAGATCCACTGTTGTCTATTTTCCTCCAATTCAACTGTGGATTGTTGGATCCAGTGGGATCTGACCTTGGAACCTGACTGGAAGACTTCTGCTTCATGATTCGTACTCCTCCCCTACCCATAATCCCTAGACCTCCACTTAATCACCTTCGATCTCATTTGCCATGGAGAAGTTTAGACGTTATTCAAAGGCTCAAGATTTGCTCTACATTGTGGATATATCCTTTATATCCTTCTCCTCACTCCTCCCCTAAACTTGTTTATTAGATTAATAGAAATTGTAAAATTGATAAGTATTGTTGTAGGTTACGGTGATAGGGAACTTTTAGTATCTGTTTTGTAGGATATTTCTGGTATTTTTCTATAGTTTGTCTAGTTAAGTTTAGTTAAGTAATAGTTAAATTGATAGACGTAGTATGACTTAAGTTTTATTGTGTGCAGTACGTTTGGATTGTGGAAGTTTATAACACTATTTCTAAGGTGTGTAATTAGGTTATCTTTAAATAGAGTTAGTTAGACATATTTAGTTAAATTAAAGTTTTGACCATGTACAGTGTTGTTGTTGATCTGTAGTCCATAGGCTATAAGTGGTGTAATTTGCAGTGTTTTGCTAAATACTACATCAGGATGTATGAAGGCAGGGATTTAGAAGTGTTCAGAGTGGGCACAAGCAACTGCCACAAGACCCACACTCTAAATGTGTGTACTGCGTAGGAGTGCAACACCTGGATGCACAGTGCCAGCCATATGTTTCCTTTACTGCAAGGGCCTTACAACAAAGACAGGAGAAGCTTATTGTTAAGAGTATCTGCCTGCTCAGTCTACCAGTTCCTGTGCTACCTCTTCAGGTACTAAGTAGAAAAAGTCAAAAGATTCAGAGAAGCCTAAACAGAGACCAAGACATCCAATGAAAAAGACAAACAAGAGAAGAGATACATGGAAAAACCCAGATCCAACCCTAGTGCCTGGACCTGATCCGAAGGAACTTCAACAATTGAATCTGTTGCATTTCCAGATCTGTTTGCCTGATAGTTGGCCCAGATTCTTGCCCAAACCAGTGAGCCCCAGGTTGCACTCACCAATACTACAAGAAAGGAGGCCATGAAGACCTGCTTCACTGGCATCGTCGACCTTGTCCTATAGGAGTCTTTCAGAACAGGATGTTGACAGAGAGATGAGGAGATTCCTCAGAGCACAGATACAACTCAGAATCTTCTCAGTACCATCACCTCTGACCATGCTGATTACGGGCCTAATCACCCTGCCAGTACCTTTCAACACTGATCCAGCCTTCAGAGCCAGTGGTCTTGGTGCCAATCTATCCTGAAGTATGTTTGTCAGACCAGATGGTCATCCTCACTTCAACTGCAACAGGCTCTCCTTCTCTTTTCTGACTCATTCAGAGGCAGGAGACTCTTAAAGCCAAGATCTTGGTGCTGGAGTGCAGGGAAGGGTGCAACTCTGAGGTTTTCAGACTTCTCCCTGCCTCTCGGTGGTTTGACACTCTAGAGCTCTGCTCTGGGATCAGCTTCAGAGCCAAGGCTTATCAGTTCCGATGTGTTCACACCAATTTCATCAGAGTGGATTCCTTTGGAGCAGATAGTGTCACTGGCTTTCAAGGCCTTTCAGAGAGTCATGTCAACACGTAGGGAGAAGATGTCTTCAGCAGGATTGGCTCCCCCCAAACTCCATACTGATTCTGGCTTTACCCATTATCAGTCTATTCAACAGGGACAGTTGGTACCAAAGCCTCAGGAAGCTTATGTAGTCAATTCTCAGTATGATTTAGAACCCTCTGACTTTCCCACAGAGCATGCACATAGAAAACAGACTTGCAAGCAGAAGCACATTGACACTTCCCCAGAGTCTGTCACTGAAGACACAGACTTAGAGGAAGGAGAAGGATCGGCCAGGTCCCCCCAAAGATGTCTTATGGTGAAATCTTGGAACTGATGAAACAGAAAGGAGGGTAATCCACCAGCACTTCTTCTCCTGATGAATCTGTGTTCCCAGAGGCATTTGGTTCTGGTCCTTCTTTACCCTGAGTTGTCCTTCTTGTTAATCCATTGGTGGATCTGATGGCCGAACGGGCATGAAAGGATCCTGATGTGGTGCAGGCTATCCCCAAAAAGCCTGACAAAATTTTATCAGCATCATCAGCTAGGAAGCATTGGAGCCAGGGACCTCCTGTGGATGCAGTGGTGGTAGCTACAGCCAGTAAGAAAGAACTGTCAGAGGAGAGTTCAGCTGTCCACCATCCTAATACAGAGTCCAGGACATTGGACTGTTTTGGAAAACAGACATATGGTTCAACATCTTTTGCCTTGATGGCACTTAACTATTAAGCCCACGTAACTCAACCTCAGAGATGACTGACCAAAGAGATTTCCTAAGTCTTCCTCTGGAGTCTTTCTATGGATGTCCAAAAGAAGGTGGAATCTCAGCTATCAACTCTATAACCTTCACCCAGTGGGGCCATGGGACTCATTTCTAATGCAGCAGATGGTACAGCAAGGGCAGCGGGCACTGGCATTACAGTACTCCTTCATGCCTGGATGTGTCTTTGCGACTTTGCAGAGAGTTTCAAGATGTCCTTCATCTACACCCTTTAAGATGACTCCACATTATTTGGAATGAAAGTCAAGGGCACTCTAACTAGAAGTCTCTAACTTTAATATCCCCCTATTCAACTTCATATTATCTAGTATTGACTGGTCCATATGACTCCACATTATTTGGAATGAAAGTCAAGGGCACTCTAACTAGAAGTCTCTAACTTTAATATCCCCCTATTCAACTCCATATTATCTAGTATTGACTGGTCCATCCTTAAGCAAATCCCTCTCGATGATGCAGTCAGTAAGTTCAATAGCATTTTCCTGAATACCCTCAACTCCCTTGCTCCCTCCAGGAAAATTAGACTAAAATCTAATTATGTCTCCTGGCTTTCCAAGGACACTAAGTATCTTATGCAAAAAAAAGAGACCCATGCTTGGAAAGCCTGGATTAAAACTAAGGAACTCCTCCTACTACAAAATTACAGAGAACTATGAAACCTTGTTAAGAAGCAAGTCAACAAAGACAAAAAGGCCTACTATAGCTCTGCTCAACTCAACACCAAATCTAACACTCGCAAGTTTTGGTCTACTTTTAACAAAATTCTTTCTCCACGCTGTCCCACCAACCCCTCCCCATATCTAAATAAATCTCCTCAGGAAACTGCAACCCTCCTACACAAACACTTTATTGAAACAATCCAAAAACTTACACCATCCAGTTCAACAACTACTTCCCCTATCCCTCCCTTCCCAGTCACCAGTAACCTGCTCTCTTTTCATCCTGTTCCCACTTCCTACATTAAATCTCTTCTTCTGAAGCTTAAACCCTGCTCTCCCTCCACTGACAATCTACCTCCTACCTTCCTCAAACTCGCTGCAGAATCTATAGCCTACCCTGTATCTATTCTTATCAACAGATCTATTTCTGAAGCTACTGTCCCTGTCCTATGGAAATCTTTCTTCATTGTCCCCTGCATAAAGGAGGTAATTCAACGGACCCATCTAACTGCTGACCCACCGCCATCCTATTCCCCCTCTCTAAGATACTCGAAAAATGCATTCACTCACAGCTTCTCAGCTACCTCCTCCAGCATAACCTTCTCACTCCCACTCAACACGGTTTCTGTCCAAACCACAGCACAACTACTGCCTTACTATTCTTCACCCATACTATCGCCGAGGCCCGATATAACAATCTAATCATATCCTGTCTCTTCCTTTACCTTTCAAAAGCTTTTGACACAATCTCTCACCCCAAAATACTATCTAAACTTGCTAACTTCACCCTATCAGCTACCTCCCTCACCTGGTTCTCCAGCTACCTCTCCAGTCAGCAGCAATCTGTCAAATGGCTCTCCTCTTACTCACCCTTCATACCAGTCCCATCCGGAGTACCACAAGGATCCATTTTGGGCCCTCTACTATTTAACATCTTCACCAATGAACTTTACACATCTAGCAAACAATCCTCCCTCATCCAATATGCAAATGACTCATCCCTCATCTCCATCTCCAGCAATATATCTGAACTCCACACCCTATCCCAACACACCATTCTATCAACCGAAAAACGGTTATCTGACAACCTGCTCATCCTCAGCCCTAAAAATACCAAACTCCTGCTCTTTCTTCCTCATTCTCTTTCACACCATAAATCTACCTTTACCATTTCATCTTCCAATAATACAATCATTAATCCATAAACTCACACAAAACTCCTAGGTGTCATCAATGATGAACTAAAATTCAACCTACATATACTACAATGCATAAAAAGAACACATCATAAACTAGGTTTGCTGTACCGCAACAACAAAAAATTAACTTCTAATGCTAGACTCTGTCTAGCACAAGCATTACTCCTCCCCTCCCTCACTTATGCTGCCCCTATTCTAACCAACATTCAGATCACAACCTTGAATAAACTTCAACAAACATACCACAAAATAGCGAGGTTTATTACAAACTCTCCATACAACTCACACCACTGCCTGGCCCTAAACTCTCTAAAATGGCTTAACCTCCCCCAACTTCTTCTATCACAATTTCTAATATTACACTCTATTCTATACAAACCTTCTTCCTGCCCAGCCCTCTCATCCATAGTTTCCACCTATACCCTGCCTTGGACCCTTCGCACCTCAAACTAGCAACTCCTCAATATGTACCAGCCAAAGAAAAATGTTGGTAAACTTCTATATAAATACTCAGTAGCCCAAGCCTGGAACAAACTACCCCTACACATATGTTCCATCACCCACCCACCACACTTTAAAAAAGAACAGAAACTTCATCTACTTAATACCAAAACTTGCCCCTGTCAAGACCCAACTTAACCTCACCTTACCCCTGTGTATGTATCTAATATAACCTACCTCCAATTTCTCCTAGTAACTCTCAAGGTGCCTACCTACTATACTAAATCAACAATACTGAAAGAATACTAATATTTGCATAAGTCTGTCTTTATCTTATAATAATACTGTGTATATTACTATGTGCATGCTTTCTACTATGTATATACTTGCTACAATGTGTATGCTTTCTACTTTGTTGTTGTTTTTTTCCAATATTATTTACTCCTTGGATTGTGAAATTTTTATCTTGTACTTCTTATACATCGTAAATTGTTTATAACTGGAGCTTTTCTCCTTGGTCGCCACTAAAAACGGGCCACAAGCCCAGCTGGACCAACCTGGTTAACAAATGTCAATAAATAAAATAAATAAATAAGTCAGCAGGATGGTAAGGCCTTGTCTGCTGTAGGCATCTGCTGCTCCATTTCTCAATCAAAGATCCTTTTTGAGGAATCAGAGAGCAGGGAAGAAGATGTGGATTAGAAAATCATAAAGGTCTTATCAAGAGTCTTTTAGTGAAAGGCCTCCTTGGGGCAGAGGAGGAGAACATTCTAACAGATGTCACCCCAAAGGTAGAAACAGACCACAGAATCAAAGTTTCAGAGGGTAATTTTCTGAGAAACCCTTTTATCACCCTTGAGGAGTTGCCTGACTGCTGCACTGTAGAAGCAATCAGGGGGCGGTTGTCTCAGCACCCAATAGCCTGGCAAAAAATAAGAAGAGATTCCTGGGTGCTAGACATTATTTCCAGAAGCTATATAATTCCATTTTCCCATATTCCAAAACAAAATAAGTCAGTTTCAGATGTCCCATCCAATCAAAAGGAACTATCAGTTGCAGAAATTTCAAAGCTACTAGAAAAAAAGAGCCATCCAGCCAGTCCCAAAAGACCAACAAGCATCCCGAGTCTACTCAAGATTCTTTTTAGTTCCAATGAAGACAGGGGACCTCAGGCCCACCTTAAACCTGAGTCATTTAAATCAATTCATGAAACAGACAATATTTTTGATGGTCACAATTCAGTCCATCTTACTGCTACTAAGAAAGGACAACTGGATGTGCTCGATAGATCTCAGGGACGCAGACTATCACATAAAGATAGAGAGGCATTTGAGGAGATATCTTCATTTCAGGCTGGGGACAATCACTACCAATTCAGAACTCTGCCTTTTGGTTTCATCACAGCCCACAGGGTGTTTACCAAGATAATGGCATTAATAGCAGTACAGCTCTATCTGCTAGGGACCTAGGTGTTCCCATATCTAGATGACTGGCTCCTCACAGCTACTTCAAGACAAATGTTGTGTCTACACAGGGGTCTGTTGCTCCAGATGCTTCACCACCTAGGCATAACTGTCAGTCTACCAAAAAGTCAGCTGAACCCAACACAAAACACAGAGTTCATTGGATGCCAGCTGAATACTGTCTAGCAGTTAATCAGTCTACCCCATTACAGACTTTTGTTCATCCAGCTATTGGCTTCTTGTCTTTAATAACACCAATCTCATCCAGCCAAACTAATTCTTTGGATGCTGGTTCTTATGAACTCTACCATTCTTTTAGTTCCTCTAGCAAGTTTTCACATGAGGGTGCTACAATGGACCCTAGCAGTACAATGGTCACAAAAGTACAATCCCCTGCACACTAAGATCAAATTTATACCAACATGCAGAAATCATATATTTTGATACATAAACAGGGAGGAACACAATCTTATCCCTTGTGTCAGGAAGCCATGAGGGTATGGCAGTGGGTGATGTCTTCACAGTACTTTCTGAAAGCAACACACATCCCAGGGACTTCCAGTGTTCTAGCGGACAGGCTGAGCAGATGTTTTTTCATGCCTCATGAGTGGTCCCTCAACCCACCACTGACAACAGAGATTTTCATTCGCTGAGCCAACCTTGCTGTGATCTTTTTGCCTTGTACCTAAACAACAAATGCAGCACTTACTTTGCCCAAGTTCCTCCATAGGGACAGTCACTGAGGGACGCTGTTGTCCATTATTGGCCTCAAGGTCTCCATTATGATTTTTCTCCATTGCCATTGATAAACAAGTTCATACAGAAAGTAAGGCTGTGTAAGGCTAGAATGAACCTCGTGTCTCTCTTTTGGCCTTGGCAGACATGGTTTCCTTTCTTGTGGCCTGTACTAGTTCATCTTCTTTGGATGCTAGATCATTTTCCAGACCTGCAATCTCACTCTTCTGGATTACCTTCTCTGGATCAGAAGTCCATATAACTAACCACATGGTACGTCCAGTTTTGACTATAGCCAGAGACGCAAGGCTATCTTCTTCAGTAGTCCACATTCTTACAGCTTCTCAGAAAAGCTCGGCTACAAAAATGTATCACAGTAAATGGAAGAGATTTTCTATCTGGGCAATTTCCAAAGGTCTGTATCCTTTTTTATCTCCAGTCCACTATCAATGTACAGCTAGTAGCAATTTCAAACTTTCACACAAGTCAGGACAACTACTCTGTAGCCTCCCTGAAAATTTCAAAAGCCTTTTTGAAGGGCACTTTCTTTCTTAGACCACCCATTATGGATCCCATACCTCCATGGGATATTAGCATTATGTTACAGCTTTGATCCAACATCCTTTCGAACCAGCAGCTTCAGCTGATAGTAAAAGTTCATTATTTGGAAAACTATTTTCTGGTGGCTGTAACTTCATCTAAAAGAGTATCTTTACTGCAAGTGCTTTCATGTAAAGCACCTATTTAATTTTTCATAAAGACAGGGTTTCTGTTCAAACAAATGCCTCATCTCTTCCAAAGGTGGCATCCAAAACTACTATCAACCAAACTATCAGTTTACCTGTTTTCTTTTCACACTTTCCAACAAGGGTAACTATCAATAGCATACACTAGGTGTTCACCACAAATTACACTTTTATCTCCATAGAACAAAAGCACTTAGACAATCAGACCAATTATTTGTTGCCTTTACAAAACAAAAGTAAGGCAAGACTGTATGCAAAATCACACTATCCAGATAGCTTTCCGATTGCATCTCTTTTGTATATCTGAAAAGCGATCTAACGCTAAAATCCAAACCAAGAACTCATTCCATTAAAGCAGTGGCTGCCTTTGCAACAATATTCCCCATTGATGATACCAGTCTACCTTTGCAACAATATTCCCCATTGATGATATCAGACTACCTTTGCAACAATATTCCCCATTGATGATATCAGGCTACCTTTGCAACAATATTCCCCATTGATGATATCAGGCAACCTTTGCAACAATATTCCCCATTGATGATATCAGTCTAGCAGCTACGTTGTCTATAGGCCACACCTTTATTCCTCATTATAAGTTGGATGAACAGTCTAGAGTTTGTTCATCCTTTGGCACCACCATTCTCAGGAATATCCTTCCATGAGTCCACCCAGGGATTAGTGCTTGGGAAACTGTCCCACAGTTGAATCAGACAAAAATAGAAAACATTGGATAAGAAAGTTATGTACTTACCATAACAATAGATCCATGTTGTGTGATTTTTTTTGTCCAGTTCAACATCCTACTCTCCAACCCCTACCAAATTGTCATTGTGAATCTTATAGTGACTGGACCTCGGTTGTCTTTATATGTCAAACCCTGATTTCTATTAACGTTGTGCTTATGCCTCATAATTAACATGACGGTGTTGCATGACACAAGTTTCAGGGTTACATTATGGTTATTATTCTGAGAAGAAACTCTTCACTATGGGGCAAACTGGATCTGAGGTGATTAGGTGGAGCTCTAGGGATTATGGGTAAACGTCATTTTCATTTTCTTTAAGCTAGGAATGTGTAGTTTTACAAACTGTCACTTGACTTTGCTATACTAAATGGCAGTACACTTTTGTGTTGGACAGCTAAAAGTTGATTTAAACATTCTGAAACTATGTTTTCCTGTGGAGAAACTGTGTTTAAACTACTTTTTTAGGGCTGGTAAAGGGTATTACAGTTGTTACTGTATTTTTGTTGGCAAAAGATAACTTTATACTACATTTAAATTTTACTGGCTTTTGCTGCTTAGTTTCCTTAGGAAGGAAGCACCATTTTCAGCTTGACCATGGAACATGGTTCCTATGGTTGGTCCTTTTTCCAGGTGCAAAAAAGTTAATTAAACAGCTTTTACTACCCCAGCAGGCTGATTGCTTCAGCCACAGACTGGTGGCTTTGCTGTGCCCATAGGTCCAAAACTCGTTCTTCAGACCACTCATCTTTGTCCCTGGATTCCTCTGGTGTTCCCCATAGAGCCACAATGGACTGAGAGCCATATCCTCTGCGATTTTTAGGGTCCCCTCAGTGGACAAGGGAGAGCCACTTCTGTTGGTTTTGGTAGAAAGGGCAAGAAAGGTGCCCCTGCTCAGCCAGAATGCTGTAGCCATCCATGGGGAAGTTGTTGCTGCCATCAATAACCCTGTTTTTCCTAACTTTTCTCTCCAAAAGAAACAGAAAACTAAACATGTCTTCTCCTGGTCCAATTTCACTTGACAGGATTAGTTTAAATGTGTTTCAGAGTCTTGTACAGGCTGTTGACTCTTCTTATCAGGTGACTTCTGGTAAGGGAAAAAGGGATTCCTCTTTTCCTGAAGAGATTCAAGAAATTAGAGAGGAATGTAATGGGGCGGATACAGATTTTACTTCTCAGAATTCTGATTCAGATATAGATGAAAGCATTGTATCTAAATCTCCCTGTCAAGGATTCTCTTTCTCTGAGACTATTTCCAGAAAATGGCACTGTTTCAATATGAGAACACAGAGGTTTCTCAGTTCCTCAGAAAATACTACAAAATGTTACAACTGGAATTCTCAGACCTTCCTCCTATCCTCCCTCTGTTGTCAGCATTGGAGGATGTGTTTGTCACAGTCTGTTGTCCTTCCTCCGATCCCCCCAGTGCTGCCAGCATTGGATGATGTGTTTGTCACAGCCTATAGCCCCTACTCCCCCCCCAGTGCTGTCAGCATTAGGGGATGATACTACTCAGAGACAGCTCCACGTGGTCCTGCAGAGTGGTCCTAGCTACAGAGAACAGAGAAAAGCGACTACTTTCCTGATTTAAGTATGTTTTCTGTTATTTTTACTTGAAATACCTTCTCTTGCTTATTTTGAACAAGCTTAAACTGTTTTTTTAACTGTTTGCTGCATTATATAATATCTGCACTTAAAATTATACTTGGTCGAAATTTGGTCGAAAGTTTGTTGTTTGTTTGTTTAATTTAACTGTTGAGGCTGCCCACTAAAGTGTGCTAGCCTGTGTAACTGATTTATTACTGTTTTCTATATTTCTGTGTGCTTTCTATCTGAAAAACAAAAAAAACAAAAAAATAATCCTTGTTTTCCCACCTCTCCTCGACTAGTTTAGACCAGTTTACAGGCTTTGCTGTATTCTGGGCTGTGGTGTAGTTCCTGTGTTGTCCATTACCTTACTTGGATAGAAGGAAGTTTCTTTGCTCACCAGTGGGAGTGGGGAGCCTTGAGCAGCCTATCTGTCCCTGAAGGAGTGACCTCAGCACAAGAGCTGTAGTAATTGGTTGTTTTGGACCATTTCTAGCTCTTTTGAAGTTCCCTGTTTAAAATCTGCCTCTGAGTGTTTTTTTCTGGCTATACTACTCAGAGGCAACTCCACGTGGTCCTGCAGAGTGGTCCTAGCTACAGAGAACTCAGAAAAGTGACTACTTTCCTGATTTAAGTATTTTTTCTGTTTTTTTACTTGAAATACCTTCTCTTGCTTATTTTGAACAAGCTTAAACTGTTTTTTAACTGTTTGCTGCATTATATAATATCTGCACTTAAAATTATACTTGGTCTAAATTTGGTCGAAAGTTTGTTGTTTGTTTGTTTAATTTAACTGTTGAGGCTGCCCACTAAAGTGTGCTAGCCTGTGTAACTGATTTATTACTGTTTTCTATATTTCTGTGTGCTTTCTATCTGAAAAACAAAAAAAAAACAAAAAAATAATCCTTGTTTTCCCGCCTCTCTTCGACTAGTTTAGACCAGTTTACAGGCTTTGCTGTTTTCTGGGCTGTGGTGTAGTTCCTGTGTTGTCCATCACCTTACTTGGATAGAAGGAAGTTTCTTTGCTCACCAGTGGGAGTGGGGAGCCTTGAGCAGCCTATCTGTCCCTGAAGGAGTGACCTCAGCACAAGAGCTGTAGTAATTGGTTGTTTTGGACCATTACTTGCTCTTTTGAAGTTCCCTGTTTAAAATCCTCCTCTGAGCGTTTTATTCTGGCTATACTACTCAGAGACAGCTCCACATGATCCTGCAGAGTGGTCCTAATTTCAGAGAGCTGAGAAAAGTGACTACTTTCCTGATTTAAGTATTTTTTTCTGTTTTTTTACTTGAAATACCTTCTCTTACTTATTTTGAACAAGCTTAAACTGTTTTTTTAACTGTTTGCTGCATTATATAATATCTGCACTTAAAATTATACTTGGTCGAAATTTGGTCGAAAGTTTGTTGTTTGTTTGTTTAATTTAACTGTTGAGGTTGACCACTAAAGTGTGCTAACCTGTGTAACTGATTTATTACTGTTTTCTATATTTCTGTGTGCTTTCTATCTGAAAAAAAAAAAAATAATAATCCTTGTTTTCCTGCCTCTCCTTGACTAGTTTAGACCAGTTTACAGGCTTTGCTGTATTCTGGGCTATGGTGTAGTTCCTGTGTTGTCCATTACCTTATTTGGATAGAAGGAAGTTTCTTTGCTCACCAGTGGGAGTGGGGAGCCTTGAGCAGCCTATCTGTCCCTGAAGGAGTGACCTCAGCACAAGAAATGTAGTAATTGGTTGTTTTGGACCATCTCTAGCTCTTTTGAATTTCCCTGTTTAAAATCCACCTCTGAGCATTTTTTTCTGGCTATACTACTCAGAGACAGCTCCACGTGGTCCTGCAGAGTGGTCCTAGCTACAGAGAACTGAGAAAATCGACTACTTTCCTGATTTAAGTATTTTTTCTGTTTTTTTACTTGAAATACCTTCTCTTGCTTATTTTGAACAAGCTTAAACTGTTTTTTAACTGTTTGCTGCACTATATAATATCTGCACTTAAAATTATACTTGGTCGAAATTTGGTCGAAAGTTTGTTGTTTGTTTGTTTAATTTAACTGTTGAGGCTGCCCACTAAAGTGTGCTAGCCTGTGTAACTGATTTATTACTGTTTTCTATATTTCTGTGTGCTTTCTATCTGAAAAACAAAAAAAACCCAAAAAAATAATCCTTGTTTTCCCGCCTCTCCTCGACTAGTTTAGACCAGTTTACAGGCTTTGCTGTATTCTGGGCTGTGGTGTAGTTCTTGTGTTGTCCATCACCTTACTTGGATAGAAGGAAGTTTCTTTGCTCACCAGTGGGAGTGGGGAGCCTTGAGCAGCCTATCTGTCCCTGAAGGAGTGACCTCAGCACAAGAGCTGTAGTAATTGGTTGTTTTGGACCATTTCTAGCTCTTTTGAAGTTCCCTGTTTAAAATCCGCCTCTGAGTGTTTTTTTCTGGCTATACTACTCAGAGACAGCTCCATGTGGTCCTGCAGAGTGGTCCTAGCTACAGAGAACTGAGAAAAGTGACTACTTTCCTGATTTAAGTATTTTTTCTGTTTTTTTATTTGAAATACCTTCTCTTGCTTATTTTGAACAAGCTTAAACTGTTTTTTTAACTGTTTGCTGCATTATATAATATCTGCACTTAAAATTATACTTGGTCGAAATTTGGTCGAAAGTTTGTTGTTTGTTTGTTTAATTTAACTGTTGAGGCTGTGCACTAAAGTGTGCTAGCCTGTGTAACTGATGTATTACTGTTTTCTATATTTCTGTGTGCTTTCTATCTGAAAAACAAAAAAAACAAAAAAAAATCCTTGTTTTCCCGCCTCTCCTCGACTAGTTTAGACCAGTTGACAGGCTTTGCTGTATTCTGGGATGTGGTGTAGTTCCTGTGTTTTCCATTACCTTACTTGGATAGAAGGAAGTTTCTTTGCTCACCAGTGGGAGTGGGCAGCCTTGAGCAGCCTATCTGTCCCTGAAGGAGTGACCTCAGCACAAGAGCTGTAGTAATTGGTTGTTTTGGACCATTTCTAGCTTTTTTGAAGTTCCCTGTTTAAAATCCACATTTGCCCGGCTTTGCGCAATTGTGCGCATAGTGAAGCGCCGGTTAAACAGGGTTAAACTTTTTCTGGCTCCGCCAAGTCTGCTCTTCAAATTTTCCCTTAGAAAGCTCTACTCTTAGAATAACCAGTCTACTCGTTATATTATAAGCATAGCACTTGTTCTCAAAGCTTCTCTTCTAAGCAAGCACTCTCAAACTCAAGTAGCACTACATCCACCTACCACCCCAACCACTTCCCTTAAAGGCACAGCACTCTCTTATAATATTCTAGCATGTCGAGTGGTAGATTACTAGCATCTTCTCCTGATGAGCTGGTCAATCTGGGAATCTTGAGACAATGCTACAATTGTCTCATGTACACAGACAACCCTCTCCTCCTCCCAACAAACACAAATACATGTGAGAGATGCAACTATATAGCCAAACTGGAGGCTGAACTCTCTCAACTCAGGACTGGCAAGACCAGACAGGAGGAGAAGGTAACCGCACACACAACAAACCCTGTCACACATAGACCTACCCCAACTGCAAATCAAACACATAATAACACAAAGACATACTCGGAGGCTCTAATAAAAAACTCACCAAAACAACAGAGGCTCCCAAAGCAGACACCCAAAAATCCACCACCTCAAAACATAACACATGCAACACATACTTCAATAAATCGGTGTGTCAAACAATCACAGCCCTTAAGGCCAAACACTATCCCTGATACTCTAGTGATAGGTGACTCTATAGTCAGACACACTGACGTTCCACTTACCAGGCTGAACAAGGAGAGGGTAATGGTAAGCTGCCTATCAGGGGCTAGGATCCGCCATATAACACAGGCACTCAGGTCACTCAAAAGCACGTACAAATATGACTCCGTCATTGTCCATGCCAGCATGAATGACCTGAGACATACCTCCCTGGACTACATGAAAAGAGACATAGAGGAGCTCTCTGATTATGTAGCCCAGGCTGGTATGACCCTGACCCTGAGCAGCATCTTGCTCTTACCAAGAATGATGCCACAATACAAAGACAAGATGATCAGCTTTAATAATTGGCTCAATTACTGGTGTCATTCTAGGGGGATCCAATGTCTGTCTGCTTGGGATGGCATGCTGGACAAGCCACGCTGCTTCACAAGGGACGGCTTGCACCTGTCACCACTGGGCTTCCGGATATTAGCTAAGGCTCTTGCCACCCCTATAGTGCCTTTTTTAGGCAAGGCTCAAAAGATGAACCCACCTCCTTAGAAAACAAAAATGGAAAAAAATTAAGGGCAATGCTGCTCAATGCCAGAAGTCTAAATCTCAAGATGCAGGCTCTCGAAGCACTCCTCAGTATGGAGAACATCAATGTCTGTGCAGTAACTGAAACCTGGTTCAAGGCTCCTGAGAGCACCCCAGTGCTACCAGGCTTTACCTCGTATCATGCTTTTCGGCCCCAAAAGCCGGGCCGAACCACAAAGGGAGGGGGAGTGTCCATATTCATCAAGGATACCCACACCTCCAGGTTAGTGGCAACTCATGAAGCATCAGAGACCATCCAGGTGCAACTAACCATAGGCAAAACTGCTATACAACTGGTTGCATGTTACAGACTACCCTCCCAATCTCAAGAATCCCATTCAGCCTTCCTGAAGACATTGGAAGATATGAATGTCTCACCAAATACCATCATATTGGGAGACTTCAACTACCCTAACATAGACTGGGTGCACTGTTCTAGCCCTAACACCCTAGCCCAAAGGTTCCTGGAATTCATAAACTCAAATGCAATGGAACAGCTAGTCACCTCTCCCACAAGGGGAGATAATATACTAGATCTGATCATCATAAACATGGGGACAAAATGTTCCACACTGGAAGTATTCCCCTCACTAGTGAGATCTGACCACAAACTAATCACCCTGGATATACATATTCCACCTCCACCCCCAGCACAAAAGACTACAGTGAAAAACTTCTCAAAAGCCGACTTTACACTTCTTAAGACTGAGATGGTATCATTTAAGCTCACTGGGCCAATGGAAACCACGTCCTACAATGCTGAATCCTTCACAAATGCTTTCTACGGACATCTCCAAGAATGCATGGATCGTGCAATCCCAAATAAAACCAAGACCCTCTCCACCAAGGGAAAGCATCCTGTCTGGTGGATCCCAGCCATAAACAAATTGTATAACAAAAGAAGGAAGCTACTGCATGACAGAGCAAAATCCCATAAAGAGAAGGCATCTCTGATCAGCATTAGTGGAAAGCTACGTTCTCACATAAAAACATCCAAGGCAAACTTTGAGAGAAAAATTGCCAAGGACACTAAAGATAACCACAAGGCATTCTTCAGTTATGTTAGAAACCTGGGCGGAAACCCTCAGATATGCTCAGAGTTAGTACACAATGACAAAAAAATCACCGAACCCACAGATATTGCCAACATTCTGGCAGATAGGTTCAGTGCAAATTTCTCCCCTCCCTCACCCCCAAAAGAAGAAATACTTATCCCAGCTGAATGTAACCTCCCTGTTATCTCAGATGTCCAGGTGAGAGCCGCCCTCAGCAAAGCAAAAAATACAGCATCAATGGGACCTGATGGTATCCCCGGTTGCGTGATACGTGAACTCCAAGAGGAGCTAAACTTGCATATAAAAATGCTATTTAACCTTAGCCTTACTACAGGATATATACCTGAACACTGGCGTACAGCAGCAGTGGTCCCACTCCACAAAGGAGGCTCCGCTACAGACCCTGGGAACTACCGCCCCATAAGCTTAACCAGCCTGGTCTGCAAAGCTATGGAAAGAATCATTATGGAACTCATAAACAGCAACATTGGGGACCTACAGACACTTGATCCCACCCAGTTCGGCTTTGTAAAGGGCAGATCCTGCCTTTTGAACCTGGTTGACTTTTTCGAAACAGTCACTAGAGCCATTGATGAGGGCAAAGCAGTCCATACAGCCTACCTGGACTTGGCTAAAGCCTTCGACACAATACCCCACTCAGGCATCATAGACAAGCTCAACAGCTTAAATGTAAATCCATATGTCACAAGATGGGTTGCAAACTGGCTAAAGAACATAACCCATAAAGTCAAAATTGCGGGAGCCATGTCAGACTCAAAGCCAGTCAAAAGTGGTGTCCCACAGGGCTCTGTCCTGGGACCCCTCTTGTTCGGCATTTACTTCTCAGATGTGAAAGCAAACATAGGAGGGTTGTGGCTGACAAAGTTCGCAGATGACTACAAACTAGGCGCCATAGTCGATACACCAGCTGACACATACATCCTGCAGAAAGGCCTCACCGAAACGGACAACTGGTGCCGGAATCATGGCCTTAAACTGAATGCCAAGAAATGTATAGTCATCCCCTTTGGGAAAAACAAAGTACCCACAAATTATCACATAGACAGTAACCCACTGAGTATGGAAAAAGTAATTAGAGACCTGGGGACCCAAGTCGATAGTGACTTCTCATTTGACACCCACATTGCCAAAGTGGTTAGAAAGACTTTCTACCTTGCCCACCTTATCATGAAGGGGTTCACTTCCAGATCAAAGGAGGTCATTGTACCCCTATACTCCTCCCTTATCAGGCCCATGATTGAGTACAATGCCCCATTTGGTATGTACCTCACCCGGCACTTGCAACAGCTGGAGAGACCCCAGAAGTACCTCACCAAGAGGATCAAGGTTCTCCAACATATGTCATATGCTGCCAGGCTAAAGAAACTCCAGCTCTATTCAGTAGCATACCGCCTGCTCAGAGGTGATCTGTGCCTGACGTACAAGGCCATGTCCAACCAGGAATTGATGGACATGCTCCACCTCAAAAAATCCAAATCCATTAGAACCACCAGAGCTAAAGATTTAAACCTCAACACAAATATGAATAGGACATGCTGGAGGGACAGATTCATAACTCAGAGGCTTCCCATACTCTGGAACAGAATCCCAGTTCATGTTAGGCGGAGCCCCTCACTGACTCTCTTCAAGAGAAATCTTGACGAGTGAATGGGAGATCGCAGGTTTACACCGGGGGTCATCCCTGTGTCACTACTAGACAGAGGCACAGTAAAATAATTTTAATAAGTAAGGGGGTCTTAAATGTGTCACTACTAGACAAAGGCACAGTATTCTAAATCTATTCTGTACACTCTAGTACCACTACATGGGGTGGCGAAAGCCACATCACTAGGGCTAGGCTTATAAATGCCCCAGGGCAGATAGTCTAGTACTAAACTATGAAACTATGAAACTATGTGGTTGTCACAGCCTGTGGTCCCTCCTCCCATTCTCCCAGTGCTGTCAGCATTGGAGGATGTGTTTGTCACAGCCTGTGGTCTCTCCTCCCATCCCCCAGTACTGTTAGCATTGGAGGATGTGTTAGTCACTGTCTGTTGTCCCTCCTCCCATCACCCAGTGCTGCCAGCATTGGATGATGTGTTTATCACAGCCTGTGGTCCCTCCTCCCATCTTCCTAATGTTGTCAGCATTGGAGGATATGTTTGCCACGGTTTGTGGCTTTCCTGACAGCCAGAGCTAGCCTAATGCCTCTAGAAAGTTCCTCAGTCTTTCAAATTTTTATACACTCATTCCTGACCTGATACAGCAGCTACAGCTTTAGTCAGCCCAGCTGCTGCTAAACATTTTGTTAATTCTAATTCTCCTCATTCTGACAAGGGTGGTAAAACAATTCATAAGTCTGGAGAAAAAAGTGCATGCTTCTGCAAACTTTAATTTCTAGAAATTTGAATTGTCAGGCTTATATGTTAATGTTTATTCTAATTGTGAAAGTTGTGAAATGTATCTGCAGTTCCCTTCCTTTGAGGCAAAATCTGATTCGTGTAGTTTAGTTTCTTCTATTTATCAGGTTACAACTCATTGCTTAAACTGTGTTTATGACTCTGCAGTTGCTACATCCAGGGCTGTTGTTGCCACTGATATTGTGTTGAGGAGGTTTGCCTGGCTGGATTCTTAGAATCTCCAATAGGATGTAAACAATGATATTTTAAATTCACCTTTGGATAGAGATTTATCAAAAATGTGATGACTGGGATGATGCAGGGAATTTCTCAGATTTTTCAGCCCTCCTTTAACTTTTCCAAGGGATTTTTGCTTTCTCGTCTAAGTGTGCAAGAAATTAAACAAACAGTCTCAGCAAAATTCTGGTAAGCAGACATTTAAAAAAACAATTGCAGGGTGGGGATGGGTTCAAAAAAAAAACTCCACAGAACAAAGGAAAATCATATAAGTCAGAATGACCATTTAAAGGACCTTATCCCCCCAACCCATCGTGGCAGCCCCTAATCCCTTCGAGAAAGTCAGAATCTCCATTTCTCTCATTGGGAACAGATTGTTCTGCAGGCTTACAGATGGCAATGGGAAGAAATTCCTCTCTTCTAGGGAATTATTCTACATCCACTAGACCAAAACCTTCTGTTCCCTCCTGTCCTACAGCACATGCTTTCTCTGGGGTAACAAGAACAGTTCTTCTTTCCTAGGTGGGGAAAGATTTTATCTGATGTTGTCAATCTGTATGTTGTCAATCTGTAAGTGAAAGTAACAGGGTTACCTGACCTTCTCTAGCATGAGTGATTGGTTGAAAGAGCAGGGGCTAGCAGAACTGGGTAGTAATTCAAGCTTCTAGATTCTTCCATCTTTTCTGGTATTTAAACCCTGTGTCTGCAGGGGGCAGTGCTTGTATTTGCCAGGCCGTGGAGTGGTGATTCATCACTGGGACAAAGCAGAAATTCCCTAAGACTCCAAGAGCAGAATAAGTTATTTCTTATATTTATTTCATTGAATTGCACTTCTTAACACTTATAATTGTGCTCTACAGCTATTCTACTACATTTTACACTGTTATAAAGCCTTTTGTTACAGTTTCACTGCATTTGTGTACTGTTTTATACTGTTTTAACTGTATTTTGCATTGCTAGATAGTGTTTTGTTACCGTAATTGCATTTTTACTAATTTACTTAACTGTAAACTGCTTTTTCATACTGAGAGTTGTATTTTCTGTTTGTGAGTAGCTAGTAGCTGTAGTATAGTTACCCACCCTCACTCCCTGTTGGTGTCTTGTTCTTATACTTGGTGGATTTGCAGTTGCCCGCCCCTACTGTAAATTTGATCTGGGACACTCCTCCCAATCTAGTGTCATTAGCTCATTTTACCTAATACAGAGAGAACATTTGAGAAGGCTAGCCCACTTAGCTTCTTAACCTTGAATTATGTTCTGTTCCTCCTTTCTCCCTTTTCAATTTATATAAAAAAACACTTTGCTGGAATCTACCATTGCTGGAATCTCCTTGTATTCTGACTGAGTGTGCTTCTCAAACAATCTGGAAATATAGAGCTGATAAGTATATTTTCTGGCACTTTTTAACTGTTCAGAGTTCTGCACTGTCTTAATTTTTGCTTGACTGGATTATTTACATATTTGCTGGGATTGTTTTCTGATACTCTAAGTGCCTCCATTTTGACTTTTTCCTAATTTACTGCTTTCTGCACGTTTTAGTCATTTTTTAATTTTATTGCATTTATTTAAACTTTATTTGCTTTAATATTGCTACAAACTCAAGTGCACTAATGTGCACGGTATTTGAATTGTTTTACTGCTGTTTTAGCTGCTATTCTGTAAAAAGAAAAAAGTTCTAAGCTTGTTTCCCGCCTTTGCTGTAACTAGTGTAGTCCAGATACAGATTTGCTGTATCCAGGACTGTTTGTAAGCTTCTGAGCCCCCCCCCCCCCAAGCCTTTCTGTTTTGGAGGGAAGCCTTCTAGCTCATCAGTGGGAGTGGTAAGCACTAGGTAGCCTATCTACCACAGGAGGAGTGGTTTCTGGCCCAGAAATTGTAGTTTAGTGACTGTTTGGGCAGTTTTTCCATCCCCTTCGACTTTCTGGTTTAAAAGCCCACATTTGCACTTGTTTCCCACCTTTCCTGTAACTAGTTTAGTCCTGATGCATATTTGCTATATCCAGGATTGTTTGCAAGCTTCTGAGCCCCCCCAAGCCTTTCTGTGTTGGAGGAAGCCTTTTAGCTTATCAGTGGGAGTGGTAAGCACTAGGTAGCCTATTTACCACAAGCAGAGTGGTTTCTGACCCAGAAATTGTAATTTATTGAATGTTTGAGTAATTTTCCCATCCCTTTCAATTTTCTGGTTTAAAAGCCCATGTTTGCATTGGTTTGCACGTGTTTAAGCTCCGTTCAGAGGCGCCAAGCTGTGTTAAACTATTACTGGTGCCAGAAAGTCTGCGCTTCAGTTTTTCCCTTAGATCTCGCTAGTTCTTTCTCTCTTGCACTTCAAATAGCCTAATCGCTTTGCACTTCAACAGGTGTTTGTAGTAATTATTATAGCACACCTAAGAGCCATCAGCACTAGTCGTTCTTCATGGAGATAGCTCCAGTACTTAGTAGTTATGATCACCCCTCCTGGCATGATTAAACGGCAGTTCCCTGTGCTTTCTCCTATTAACCTAGTGCACTTGGGCATTCTGAGGCAGTGTAGCAACTGCCTCATGTACACAGACAACCCTCTCCTCTTACCTCCCAACACTCAGACTTGTGAGAGATACACTTATATCATCAAATTGGAATCTATACACTCTCCAGCCAAACTAGCTGGTCAAAGGGAGAAGGTCAACACCTGCACCACACCACATGGAACACATAGCCCTCCAGAACACCCACTATCACAGTTCTCACATAAAAACACAAACCATAAACCCACCTTCGCGGTGGCACTCAGTAGAAGTTTACCCAAACAGCAGCGACCTCCAAGACAGAAACACCCTCAACCACCACGACACAGCACAAACCACAGGACACATAGCTCACCTTCACAGTGTGGCCCTCAACCTAAGCCCCTAAGGCTAAACACCTTTCCCAATACACTAATCATAGGTGACTCAATAGTGAGGCACACAGATGTCCCACTCACTAGGCTGAATAAGGAGAAGGTAACAGTCAGCTGTCTATCAGGTGCCAAAATCCGACACATAACACACACACTCAGGTCAGTCCACAACAAGTACAAGTATGACTCTGTCATTGTCCATGTGGGTGTGAATGACCTGAGACACACCTCTCTGGACTACATGAAAAGAGGCATGGTGGAACTCTCGGATTATGTGGCCCAGGCAGGTATGACACTAGCCCTGAGCAGTATCTTACCATCACCCAGAATGATACCACAGTACAAACAAAAAATGATTGACTTCAACAATTGGCTAAGTTTCTGGTGTCATTCTAAGGGGATCCAGTATCTGTCTGTTTGGAATGACATGATTGACAGACCTCGATGCTTTGCCAGAGATGGCCTGCATCTGTCACCCCTGGGTTTCCAGGTACTGGCTAAGGCTCTTGCCACACCTATAGTGCCTTTTTTAGATGGTGTTCCAAAGGCAAAATTACCTCCATAACAGCTATAAATAAATGCAATCTGAGGGTCATGCTGCTCAATGCTAGAAGTCTAAATCTCAAGATGTACTTTCTCGAATCATTCCTCAAAATGGAGAACATCGACATTTGTGCTATAACATAGACATGGTTTAAAGCAGCAGAAAGCACCCCTGCACTACCAGGCTATAACGCATTCCACACCTTTCGGCCCCGAGACATGGACTGAAGCTCCAAAGGCAGTGGTGTCTCCATATTCATAAAGGATATGCACACCTCCAGACTAGTAGTCCAGCATAACACATCTGAGATACTTCAGGTATAACTAACATTGAGTAAGACTGCAATCCAGGTTATAGCCTGCTATAGGTCCCCAACCATGTCCTTAGACTCTCACTCCATGGTCCTAAGCACCCTGGAATCTATCAAGGTCCAACCCATCACTCTCATACTAGGAGACTTCAACTACCCCTCCATCAACTGGGAATACTACTTAAGAACCAATGCACTGGTCCAACACTTCTTGGAATTCATCAGTTCCAATGCCCTGGGCCACCTCATTCTTACTCCCACTAGAGGAGGCAACATCTTTGACCTGGTTATTATTAACATGGGCAACCGTTGCTCTACATCAATAGTCAATTCCTCCCTTGTTATATCCGACCACAAACTAATCACCATGGAAATCCACATCTCACCCACACCCCCCACAAAGGTAGCCACCATGAAAAACTCCTCCAAAGCTGATTTTGGACTCCTAAAAACAGAGGTGGCTAACGTCATGATGCCCATGCCAATGGAGAATAGGTGCATGACTGCTGAATCAAACACCAATGCACTGTATGAACACGTACATAAATGTATGGAACTAGCCATACCCAACAGAACCAAGACGCTCTCCTCCAAAAAAAGAAGCCAGTCAGGCAGTCTCCTGCCATTAATAAACTCTACAGCAGAAGGAAGAAAGTGTTGCAGAAAAAGGTGAAGTCCCAAGACTGGAAAAACTCCCTTATTAGCCTTAACAAAAAGTTGAGATCCCTCTTCAAAACCTCTAAAGCCAGCTAAGAAGGCAGAATTGTGGCAGACACTAAAAACAACCACAAATCCTTCTTTAGTTATATCAAGAATTTCCATGGCAATACCCAGA
This sequence comes from Protopterus annectens, assembly GCF_019279795.1. NCBI lineage: Eukaryota > Metazoa > Chordata > Ceratodontiformes > Protopteridae > Protopterus > Protopterus annectens. The sequence continues at coordinate 1,814,990,843 of NC_056744.1, forward strand.
TTTGCTTTGAGTTACTGCACAATGGTACTTCCTATAATGAGCCAGCAGATATGGCCAACATACTGGCCGACAGATTCAGTGCCAACTTTACCCCTGTCTCCCCCTGAAGGACCAATCACAATACTGGAAGAATGCCAGGCACCCTGCATTACTACAGCACAGGTTAAAGCTGCATTGTCTAAGGCCAAGAATACAGCTTCAATGGGATCTGACAATATCCCTAGCTGTGTTCTATATGAATTACAAAGTGAACTGACACCACATCTGTGTGCTGTGTTCACTCACAGCCTCACCTCAGGCATTGTTCCCTACTGAATGGCACACTGCTACAGTCATCCCTTTCCATAAAGGAGGAGTGACTACAGACCATGGAAATTATCGCCACATTAGCCTGATGATTCTGATATGTAAGGCTATGGAGTGCATCATCATGGACCTAATTAAAAGGGATATATGGAACCTCCAAACCCTAGATCCTACGCAGTTTGGTTTTGTGAAATGCCTGCTCAACCTGGTTGACTTCTTTGAGCCAGTCACCAGAGTGATGGGTGAAGGTAAGGCAGTTCATACAGCCTGCCTTGATCTGGCCAAGGCCTTTGATACCATTCCTCACTTAGGAATTATTGATAAACTCACCAAACTAGGCATCAACCCCTATATTGGTAGGTGGGTTGCAAACTGGCTCACAGATAGAACCCACAGTGTGAAAGTAGCAGACTCCAAGTCAGACTGCTGACCAGTCACTTGTATAGTCCCAAAGAGATCGGTCCTGGGTCCTCTTCTGCTTGGCTTCTACTTCTCAGAAGTCCAGGACAATATGGAGGGACTCTGGCTGACCAAATTTGCAGACAACTGTAAGCTGGGAGCCATTATTAACTCCACAAGTGATACAGACATCTTACAGAAAGGCCTCACTGAGACCAATAATTGGTGTCCAAACCATGGCCTTAAGCTCAGTGCCAAAAATGTGTCATCATCCCCTTTGGGAAAAACTCAGTTCCCACTAACTACCACATTGATGGGAGCCCACTGAACACTGAAAGCTTTATAGGAGATCTGGGGACACAACAGGTTGATAGCAACCTCTTCTTCGACAACCACTTTGCCACTGTGGTCAGAAAGTCCTTCTATGTGGCACATCTCATTACCAAGGGTTTTGCATCCAGGAAGAAAGAGGTCATCATTTTTCTCTACTCTTCCCTCATTAGACCAATCATAAAGTATAATGTCCCATTTGGCATGTTACTCACTAGACATCTGCAACAGCTGGAGAGGCCACAAAATTACCACATGAAGATGATCCTAGGCCTTAAACACATGTCCTACATGGACAGACTAAAAAAACCTCCAGCTCTTTTCTGTCTCTTATCGTCTACTGAGAGGCGATCTCTGCTTGACTTACAAAGCCATGTCTGACCCAGCTCTGTTAGAAACGCTACATCTAAAGAAATCCCAATCCCTCCACACCACACACTCCAGAGACCTCAACCTCATTACTACAATCAACAGAACATGCTGAAGGGACAGGTTCATAACCCAGAGACTGTCCATTCTCTGAAATAGACTTCTCATACATGTCAAGCAGAGCAAATCACTAGCCTTTTTCAAGAGAAATCTTAATGAGTGGATGGGAAATACAAAGTTTACCCCAGGGACAACTCCAGTGGCTCTACTTGTTGGAGGCACTGGGAACTAATGATGGATGGCACAATGCCAGGGCACTTCTATGGGCTAGGCTTGTAAAAGCCCCAGGGCCATTAGTCTAGCACACACCTATGAACCTATGAAACTGATGGTTTTGGCTTCAAATAAGGGAACTGACTTGGCTGTTACTAAGCTTGTGGTGACCAAGAACTTTCAAGCTTAATTCCTACCCACAAAGCATCTCTCTTAGATATCCCAGATCTCATTTGCCACTTCCAGAGACAGACCCATTCTCCAGAGCTCTCGAGCTAATCAGTTATTTATTTTACCTATCTATAACCTTTCTTTCCCTAAAGAATTTTTCTTTACGATAAAACTGATCCCCGCAATTATAGACCAATTTCATTAATCAATGTAGATATCAAGATTCTGTCTTCTATTCTTGCTAATAGATTGAAAAATGTCTTATCATCAATAATTTCACCAGATCAGACAGGTTTTATGTCCCATAGACATGTTTGGGACAACACCTTGACTTTGGAATCCATTATACATCTTACAAAACATGATAATAACCCATTATATGCATTGATCCTGGATGCTTCAAATGCATTCGATAGAGTGTGTTGGAATTTTCTCTTTCAGACTATGTCCTGTTTTAATTTCCCCTCCACATTTATAAATTTCATCAAAGCTCTATACAAAGAATCCTTTACTAGATTCTATATTAACAGAATCACTTCAATTCCTATAAGGATGACTAATGGTACGAGACAGGGTTGTCCTTTATCTCCCTTTCTTTTTAACCTGTATTTGGAACCTTTACTTTTGTACATATCACAAAATACATTTCACAGGATTCCTAGGATTCACAACAATAACTTATTTTTCTCCGCTTTCGCGGACGACTTAGTCATATTCTTTCAAACTCCTATCTCAGACCTTAAAAAAATAATGAATTCTATTGAGAAATTTTCACTTGCATCAGACTATCACATTAACTCTCAAAAGACTCATATTTCCCTTTGAATCATTTGGCTCATAAACCTTACTTATTCCGTTTCTCATTTTCATATTACTTACGGGGTTAAATATCTGGGTATTCATATGGAGCATAATAGTTTATCCTCATTTCAAAATAACTTATATAAAGTATGGTCAACAATAATGCTAGACATGCGTAGATGGGAACTTCTGAATTTATCACTTCTATCAAAAGCTGCTATAATAAAAATGAATATCCTTCCTAAATTTCTTTACCAATTTAGTTCTTCAGCTCAAATAATTCCAAAATCTTTTTTTGACAAAGTTAATAAAGAATTAGCTAATTTTTTGTGGTTTCCCAAGGCAGTTAGGATTTCTTATTCTAAATTATCAACTTCTAAAGATAAGGGGGGGGGGGTTAGGTTTGCCAATTTTTTATCTTTATTATTTAATTGTCCTGGCAAATAAACTTTTATCCATTTCTAGAATGAATAATATTCACAAAAACAATACATCCAATTGGGTTAAGATTTGGCATCAATATATCATATCCAAAAAAATAAACCTTGATGCCATTCCATTCATATCTACTGATAGCATGAGCACTCTCAAAATCTCGTTTTTCTTAAAACATAAGATCAAAGCATTTCAGGAATTATTAAGACTTATCAAAATGGATAATATTTCACATATACTTCAACCAATCCACCTGAACCCAAATATTAAATTGAATAATACATCATTTAACCTTACAAATTATCCCCTGATAAAAAATATTAAGATTTGGACATTTCTGAAATATAAGGACCTATCCTTGGCTGATTTATGGAAGTTGCTGAAGGTCAACTGTATATATACCACAATACTACGTCAAATAAGGGATGTGGTTATAAATTATTGTGATCTTACTAAGCCAAGAGAACAGGATCTTGATAATTTAGAAACGATAATTAAAACATTATCACTACCTGAAAAAATGTTGTCAAAATCTTATAACTTATTAACTAAATTAATACAAAATTCGTCATGTCTTTTTTCGAATTTTTGGGTTAATCACAATCCTCAATTAACAGATAACCAAAAACTTTTGGCCATTAGAAATACCATGGATTACTCCCTTTTCAAGAAATTGGTGTATACCCAACTGATGATTAATAATAATGCTTACTATACTCCTTCCAAACTTAACAAGTTTGATGTGAACAAATCTCTGTCATGTCCTTGTTCCTCCTTTCCCAAAGCTGATCTTTTACATATTTTTTGGTATTGTCACTTTTCACATAAACTTTGGACTTCCTTGAAAGTAAGGTTACAGAAAATGGGGTATCATAAATCCACTTTATCATGGGAAATTGCAATCTTACATATACCTATAATTCATCTCTCTAAATTGGATACACATGTGCTCGTATTCATTTGTTCACTCATTAAACTGTACATAACCAAAAATTGGCTTGACTGCACTAAGTTAAATTGGAACACCTTTAGAACAATGGCATACTTGTATATTTCTGCACATAAAACTATGTGGAAAAGTCCTAAGAAAAGGGTTTTAAATAATAAAGTTTTAGAGAAGGTCCTCTTCATTATTAATAATGACTAATAGTTATCAAACTTATTGTCACAATATAATATCAGGATTTATTTACTTTTATACTTCACTTTCTCATATTGACTATAGTCTCATTTCATCCTTTTTTTTTGTTTCTTGGTTATCAATTGTATATATTGTATATATTGTTATATGTTATGTTCTCACCTTCATGAGTTGTTATACATTATTACAAGGTGTATAAATTTAATCAACTACTATATGATGATATTCATAATGTTTTGTTGTTTTGTTTGTTATGTCATACTTTACAAATCAATAAAAAGTTTTTTGAGAAAAAAAAAATAAAGAATTTTTCTTTACCCTATATTTCTATTTGCTTCTATGTGATTTCTGCCCTCTCCTTTTTAGTCATAACAAGTTGTATTCTCTCTACCATCATTGGTAGTGCTCTCCTTTCCGTACAGTTTTATACCCTCTTATACCATTGTTGGTAGTTCTCCTTTCCGTACAGTTTTATACCGTCTTAGACCATTGTTGGTAGTTCTCTCCTTTCCGTACAGTTGTATACCCTCTTATACCATTGTTGGTAGTTCTCTCCTTTCCGTACAGTTGTATACCCTCTTATACCATTGTTGGTAGTTCTCTCCTTTCCATACAGTTTTATACCCTCTTATACCATTGTTGGTAGTTCTCTCCTTTCCCTACAGTTTTATACCGTCTTATACCATTGTTGGTAGTTCTCTCCTTTCCGTACAGTTTTATACTCTCTTATACCATTGTTGGTAGTTCTCTCCTTTCCGTACAGTTTTATACCCTCTTATACCATTGTTGGTAGTTCTCTCCTTTCCGTACAGTTTTATCCTCTCTTATACCATTGTTGGTAGTTCTCTCCTTTCCGTACAGTTTTATACCCTCTTATACCATTGTTGGTAGTTCTCTCCTTTCCGTACAGTTTTATACCCTCTTATACCATTGTTGGTAGCTCTCTCCTTTTCGTACAGTTTTATACCCTCTTATACCGTTGTTGGTAGTTCTCTCCTTTCCGTACAGTTTTATACTCTATTATACCATTGTTGGTAGTTCTCTCCTTTCCGTACAGTTTTATGCCCTCTTATACTGTTGTTGGTAGTGCTCTCCTTTCCGTACAGTTTTATACCGTCTTAGACCATTGTTGGTAGTTCTCTCCTTTCCGTACAGTTTTATACTCTCTTATACCATTGTTGGTAGTTCTCTCCTTTCCGTACAGTTTTATACTCCCTTATACCATTGTTGGTAGTTTTCTCCTTTCTGTACAGTTTTATACCCTCTTATACCATTGTTGGTAGTTCTCTCCTTTCCGTACAGTTTTATACCGTCTTATACCATTGTTGGTAGTTCTCTCCTTTCCGTACAGTTTTATACCGTCTTATACCATTGTTGGTAGTTCTCTCCTTTCCGTACAGTTTTATACTCTCTTATACCATTGTTGGTAGTTCTCTCCTTTCCGTACAGTTTTATACCCTCTTATACCATTGTTGGTAGTTCTCTCCTTTCCATACAGTTGTATACCCTCTTATACCATTGTTGGTAGTTCTCTCCTTTCCATACAGTTTTATACCCTCTTATACCATTGTTGGTAGTTCTCTCCTTTCCGTACAGTTTTATACCCTCTTATACCATTGTTGGTAGTTCTCTCCTTTCCGTACAGTTTTATACTCTCTTATACCATTGTTGGTAGTTCTCTCCTTTCCGTACAGTTTTATACCCTCTTATACCATTGTTGGTAGTTCTCTCCTTTCCGTACAGTTTTATACTCTCTTATACCATTGTTGGTAGTTCTCTCCTTTCTGTACAGTTTTATACCCTCTTATACCATTGTTGGTAGCTCTCTCCTTTCCGTACAGTTTTATACCCTCTTAAACCATTGTTGGTAGTTCTCTCCTTTCCGTACAGTTTTATACTCTCTTATACCATTGTTGGTAGTTCTCTCCTTTACGTACAGTTTTATACCCTCTTATACCATTGTTGGTAGTTCTCTCCTTTCCATACAGTTTTATACTCTCTTATACCATTGTTGGTAGTTCTCTCCTTTCCGTACAGTTTTATACCCTCTTATACCATTGTTGGTAGCTCTCTCCTTTCCGTACAGTTTTATACCCTCTTAAACCATTGTTGGTAGTTCTCTCCTTTCCGTACAGTTTTATACTCTCTTATACCATTGTTGGTAGTTCTCTCCTTTCCGTACAGTTTTATACTCTCTTATACCATTGTTGGTAGTTCTCTCCTTTCGGTATAGTTTTATACCCTCTTATACCATTGTTGGTAGTTCTCTCCTTTCCGTACAGTTTTATACTCTCTTATACCATTGTTGGTAGTTCTCTCCTTTCCGTACAGTTTTATAATCTCTTATACCATTGTTGGTAGTTCTCTCCTTTCCATACAGTTTTATACTCTCTTATACCATTGTTGGTAGTTATCTCCTTTCCGTACAGTTTTATACTCTCTTATACCATTGTTGGTAGTTTTCTCCTTTCCGTACAGTTTTATACTCCCTTATACCATTGTTGGTAGTTCTCTCCTTTCTGTACAGTTTTATACTCTCTTATACCATTGTTGGTAGTTCTCTCCTTTCCGTACAGTTTTATACCCTCTTATACCATTGTTGGTAGTTCTCTCCTTTCCATACAGTTTTATACTCTCTTATACCATTGTTGGTAGTTCTCTCCTTTCCGTACAGTTTTATACTCTCTTATACCATTGTTGGTAGTTCTCTCCTTTCCGTACAGTTTTATACCCTCTTATACCATTGTTGGTAGTTCTCTCCTTTCTGTACAGTTTTATACCCTCTTATACCATTGTTGGTAGTTCTCTCCTTTCCGTACAGTTTTATACCCTCTTATACCATTGTTGGTAGTTCTCTCCTTTCCGTACAGTTTTATACCCTCTTATACCATTGTTGGTAGTTCTCTCCTTTCCGTACAGTTTTATACCATCTTAGACCATTGTTGGTAGTTCTCTCCTTTCCGTACAGTTTTATACCCTCTTATACCATTGTTGGTAGTTCTCTCCTTTCTGTACAGTTTTATACCCTCTTATACCATTGTTGGTAGTTCTCTCCTTTCCGTACAGTTTTATACTCTCTTATACCATTGTTGGTAGTTCTCTCCTTTCCGTACAGTTTTATACTCTCTTATACCATTGTTGGTAGTTCTCTCCTTTCTGTACAGTTTTATCCTCTCTTATACCATTGTTGGTAGTTCTCTCCTTTCTGTACAGTTTTATACTCTCTTATACCATTGTTGGTAGTTCTCTCCTTTCCGTACAGTTTTATACTCTCTTATACCATTGTTGGTAGTTCTCTCCTTTCCGTACAGTTTTATACCGTCTTATACCATTGTTGGTAGTTCTCTCCTTTCCGTACAGTTTTATACCCTCTTATACCATTGTTGGTAGTTCTCTCCTTTCCGTACAGTTTTATACCCTCTTATACCATTGTTGGTAGTTCTCTCCTTTCCGTACAGTTTTATACCCTCTTATACCATTGTTGGTAGTTCTCTCCTTTCCGTACAGTTTTATACCGTCTTAGACCATTGTTGGTAGTTCTCTCCTTTCTGTACAGTTTTATACCCTCTTATACCATTGTTGGTAGTTCTCTCCTTTCTGTACAGTTTTATACCCTCTTATACCATTGTTGGTAGTTCTCTCCTTTCCGTACAGTTTTATACTCTCTTATACCATTGTTGGTAGTTCTCTCCTTTCCGTACAGTTTTATACTCTCTTATACCATTGTTGGTAGTTCTCTCCTTTCTGTACAGTTTTATCCTCTCTTATACCATTGTTGGTAGTTCTCTCCTTTCTGTACAGTTTTATACTCTCTTATACCATTGTTGGTAGTTCTCTCCTTTCCGTACAGTTTTATACTCTCTTATACCATTGTTGGTAGTTCTCTCCTTTCCGTACAGTTTTATACCGTCTTATACCATTGTTGGTAGTTCTCTCCTTTCCGTACAGTTTTATACCCTCTTATACCATTGTTGGTAGTTCTCTCCTTTCTGTACAGTTTTATACCCTCTTATACAATTGTTGGTAGCTCTCTCCTTTCCGTACAGTTTTATACCCTCTTAAACCATTGTTGGTAGTTCTCTCCTTTCCATACAGTTTTATACTCCCTTATACCATTGTTGGTAGTTCTCTCCTTTCCGTACAGTTTTATACCCTCTTATACCATTGTTGGTAGTTCTCTCCTTTCGGTATAGTTTTATACCGTCTTATACCATTGTTGGTAGTTCTCTCCTTTCCGTACAGTTTTATACCCTCTTATACCGTTGTTGGTAGTTCTCTCCTTTCCGTACAGTTTTATACTCTATTATACCATTGTTGGTAGTTCTCTCCTTTCCGTACAGTTTTATACCCTCTTATACTGTTGTTGGTAGTGCTCTCCTTTCCGTACAATTTTATACCCTCTTATACCATTGTTGGTAGTTCTCTCCTTTCCGTACAGTTTTATACTCTCTTATACCATTGTTGGTAGCTTCCTCCTTCTCATTGATTTTGTTCTGTTCTCCCTCTATCTTGTCTGAGTGTGTGAGTGGGTGTGTTCAGCAGCTTCTCCTGGGAAAGTGAGTTCCAATTTCTTTCAAAGTTACAGTTGGGAAATCTAAGGGCCCTTCTGGTTTTAAGATGTGCCAGAAATGTGGCCAAAAGATTCCTGTTTCCCACAAATTTTTCCTTCTGTGGTTTTTGTTTGAGCAAGGTAACTTTTCATGAAGGAAGAGTTAAGGCACTCACACTCTGTTTTAAGAAAGACTACTTGTACATCATAATAAATTAATTTTAAGGGGGTCTGTGACTACTTGTACATCATAATGAATTAATTTTGAGGGTGTCTGTGACTACTTGCACATCATAATAAATTAATTTTGAGAGTGTCTGTGACTACTTGTACATCATAATAAATTAATTTTCAGGGTGTCTGTGTCTACTTGTACATCATAATAAATACATTTTGAGGGTTTCTGTGGAATACAATGAACCATCTCTCTCATCAGCCTTCTCTTCTGTTTCGACAGAAAATTTAGAAAACAGAAGCAGTTCAGTGCCAATTTCTTCTTTGGCACTGTCTTCTAGAAGGCACAGAGCTTCAGTTCATTTAAGTTCCTCTGAATTGACCATTTCTAAGCATATTGCTTAATTTCCAACAGCTTCCATGGAACTGACAGCCTTATTAGAACCTGCATCTTTGGCACTGAAGGGACTTCGGTTCTGAAACAGATACAGGATAAGGTGCCAGAACTATCAGAGTGGAGTTCTGCATTGGAGCTGACTCTCAGCACTGATTAAACCTTTTTGGGACAAATTACTTTCCAGGACAGTCCTTTCCTGTTGAGTCTTTACAGTATTGGGCCCCAGCCCTCCCTGCGCCAACTGCATCGATTCCAGAGCTGCTATTATCTCTGCAATCAGTGACTACTCTGAGCTCTTTAGTTTTTTGGATCCGGAGATCTCTTGGATCTGGGCCTATTCTGTTGAATCAAGGGAACAGGCATTGACTCCTTCATCTCAGAGTGGTCCCTGCACCTTCAAGGTGGAGAGTGACCATGGTTCTGAGGTTGTTCTCCTCAGTTTTGCTGACTCTTCCCTCTTTGGAGAGTTTAGTATCTGGGCTATAAAGAGCCCTGTCTACTGCAAATCAGTTGGCTTCCCTCTCCTTCAGAGATTATAATCACTCTACCCCCAAGGTCAGATGCTTTAACAACATCTCCATGTGGACAGCAAATGCCCAGATGGCAGGATTCCTGAATATCTCATCCATCCTCCACTGATATCCACCCACGGCCCCTCCCACGGAGAAGGCCCCTCAGAAGAGAAAGTGCAAGAGGAAGCACTTCCTTACCATGGATGAATCTGTCACTGATGATACTGAATTCAATGGAGGAGAATGGACCCTAAAGTCTCCCTCTGATGACGTCTACTTTGGAGACACCCTGGAGCTACTAAAATAGGGGAGTAACTAGAGTTCCAAAACCCTACCCCAGAGGAATCAGTCTTACTGCCCTTCAGCACCTGACTGTCTACCTCTTGGGTGATTCTCTCTGTTGCTGAGTTTATTTGGTTGATTTCTCAGTGGGCATGGAAAGGTCCTGTCTCCTTTTAGCCCTCCCCAGTACTCCTAACAAAATTATTTTCTTCCCCTGACAATGGCAGCTGCCCCAGGAAATGAGCTGGCTATACAAAGTTTCTCTATTCACCTGCCTAACAGTTGGTCTCAGACGATGGATAGGGTTGAAACGCAAGTTCATGCTTCATTGACCTGTCCCTTAAGATCCGTGAATTTCTTGGCACTTTTTATTAGACTTCAAATGGATCTGCTTAGGGATTTATCCAATACCCTTGCAGAAGCTATCTCTGAGGGAGTACAAGAGAAAGTTGCTTCCCACTTATTTACCCTACAGTCTGTGTGCAACTCATCCACGATGCCTGTTGCACTTGTGGACCGGCAGATTCAGGCCGTGCCATTGGGAGACTTGCCTGGATACTTCTTTGTGCTTTTGCAGAGTCATTTCGGTTCTCATCCATCAATGGTGCTTTGACAGATCACCTCCTTTTGGCCCAGATGTTCAAGAAACATTATTCAAGTGTGAGGAAGATGTTAAGACCTTTTCTGCCATAGACATACTTTTCCATTCCTCCAAACATCCTTTTCAAGGATTCGGAGGGGCGCTAGGGAAATGTGGTTCAAAATCCAAAGGTCTTTTCCAAGACACATATAGGAACAGTTCTCCCAGAGGTGGGGGGGGGACTTCAATGGAGAAAGCTGCTCTTTTAGTCCTTTTTAATTTAATTGCATTTTTTAAACTGTGTTTGGTCTAATATTGCTACATACACAAGTGTGCTAGCTTGCACTGCATGTGAATTGTTTTTACTACTGTTTTTGCTACTTTTCTGTAAAAAAAAATGTAAGCCTGTTTCCTACCTTTCCTGTAACTAGTGTTCCAGATACAGATTTGCTGTATCCAGGACTGTATGTAAGCTTCTGAGCCCCCCAAGCCTTTCTGTGTTGGAGGGAAGCCTTCTGGTTTATCAGTGGGCGTGGTAAGCACTAGGTAACCTGTCTACCACATAAGGAGTGGTTCTGGCCCGGAAATTGTAGTTACTGGCAATTTGGGCAATCTCTTCCATCTATCTCAACTTTCTGATTTGAAAGCCTGCATTTGCACTTGTTTCTGTCCTGTAACTCGTCTAGTGCAGATACAGAGTCTTAGTTTTAGCACTTAAATTTGCTTATTCATGCTCAGCACTTGTTTGTAGGCACTAAATAAGCTACTAATTACTATAGACTCAATCTTCCTCATTACCTAGAGGAAAACAGTTTTTGCACTCACTTTCCTCACTTACCTGGAGGAAAATATTTTTTTATTCAGGCATGTCCAAGGGTCCAAGGGTCAGCTCCCAGTGTTCTCTCCTGTCTATCTGATGAATCTGGGCATCTTGAGGCAATGTAGAAATTGCCTCATGTACACAGACAACCCTCTCCTCCTACCACCCAACACTACAACCTGTGAGAGATGCACTTATCTAGCCAAACTGGAGGTAAAACTCTCTCCAACCAAGACTGAACTTGACCGTCATGAGGAGAAGGTAAACACTTGCACCACACCACACATATCACATAGTCTCACTAAATCTACACCACCAAAATCCACACATAGTAACACAAAAACATTCACGGAGGCTTTCAATAATAATCTGTCTAAGCAATAGAGACCTCCAAAGCAGAAACGCAAGCAACCTCCATCCCCCAACACAACCCAAATGAAGCATAGCCCACAGACTCAGCTCAGTGTGCCACAAAACCATAGCCAATAAGGCAAAACAACGTACCCAACACACTAGTCATAGGTGACTCTATAGTCAGGCACACTGATGTCCCACTCACCAGGTTAAACAAGGAGAAGGTTACTGTCAGCTGCCTGTCGGGTGCCAGGATCCGCCACATAACCCATGCACTCAGGTCACTCCACAACAAGTACAAATATGACTCTGTCATTGTCCATGTTGGTGTGAACGACCTGAGATGTACCTCCCTGAACTACATGAAAAGAGACATGGAAGAGCTCTCCAATCTTGTAGCCCAGGCAGGTATGACCCTAGCTATGAGTAGCATTCTGCCATCGCCCAGAATGATACCGCAGTACAAGGACAAAATGATTGACTTCAACAATTGGCTAAGCTTCTGATGTCATTCTAAGGGGATCCAGTATCTGTCTGCTTGGGATGACATGGTCGACAGACGACGATGCTTTGCCACAGATGGCCTGCACCTGTTGCCCCTGGGATTCCGGATACTGGCTAAGGCTCTTGCTGCCCCTATAGTGCCTTTTTTAAGCAAGGTTCAAATAACAAATTCACCACTGTAACAGGAACAGGCAAGCAAAAACTGAGGCTAATGCTATTCAATGCTAGAAGTCTAAATCTCAAAATGCACTCACTCAAGGCACTCCTTAAAATGGAGAACATCAATATCTGTGCAGTGACTGAGACCTGGTTCAAGGCTCCAGAGGGCACCCCTGCACTACCAGGCTATAAATCATACCTCACTTTTCGTCCATATAACCTAGATCAAAACACCAAAGGTGGAGGTGTGTCCATATTCATTAAGGATATCCACACCTCCAGGCTAGTTGCTCAGCATAATGCATCTGAGGTTATCCAAGTGTAACTAACTCTGGGCAAAACTGCAATCCAAATTGTAGCTTGCTACAGATCCCCCACCATGCCCCAGGATTCCCACTCCTCTTTTCTTGATGTACTGGAAAATATTAGGGTTCAACCAAACACCCTAATAATGGGCGACTTCAACTACCCCACCATTAACTGGGAAAACTACTCATGTACCAAGTCCTTAGCTCAACACTTTCTGGAATTCGTAAACTCCAATGCCCTGGATCAACTTATCCACACCCGCACCAGGGGCAACAATATCCTAGACCTAGTCATTACCAACATGAGTGACCTTTGTTCCACACCTGAAGTCAACTCCTCGTTGGTCTGATCCGACCATAAGCTAATCACCCTTGATATCCACATACCACCCCACCCCCCATTAAAGAACCCACAGTAAAAAATTTCTCCAAAGCCAACTTCATGCTTCTTAAGACAGAAATGGTGAACTTCATGACACCCTTGCAGATGGACAATACAGTTACAACTGCTGAATCCTACACAAATGCACTCTATAAGCACTTACACAGTGCATGGATCATGCTATCCCAAACAGAACCAAGATACTATCCTCCAAAAAAAGGAAGGCAGTCTGGTGGTCCCCTGCCATAAACAAACTGTACAACAGAAGGAAGAAACTGTTGCAAAAGAGAGTAAAATCCCATGAGTGGAGGAGCTCCCTGGTCAGCCTCAGTAAGAAGCTGAGATCCCTTATAATATCCTCCAAAGCTAGCTACGAAAACAAAATCACCACTAATTCTAAGGACAATCACAAAGCATTCTATAGCTATGTCAAGAATCTCGATGTCAACACCCAGATCTGCTCTGAGTTACAGCACAATGACATGAAAATTAGAGAACCAACTGATATTGCCAACACCCTGGCAGATAGGTTCAGTGCTAACTTCACCCCCCCTCACCCCCTAAAGGGCCCATATCTATACAGGAAGAATGCAGAGTCCCTGTAATCACAACTACGCAGGTAAAAGCTGCACTCTCTAAAGCCAAAAACACAGCATCCATGGGACCGGACAACATTCCAGGCTGCATTTTACATGAACTGCAGAACAAACTGGCTCCCCACTTAAGCACCATGTTCAATAATAGCCTCGCATCAGGCTTTGTGCCCACTGAATGGTGCACAGCAACAGTTATCCCACTCCACAAAGGGGGAGTCACCACCGATCCTGGGAACTATCAACCTATTAGCCTGATGAGCCTGTTCTGCAAGGCCATGGAATGTATCATCATGGAACTCATAAACAAAGACATTGTTAACCTCCAAGCTCTGGATCCCATCCAGTTTGGGTTTGTGAAAGGCAGATCATGCCTCCTGAACCTGATCGACTTCTTTGAGGCAGTCACCAAAGCCGTAGATGAGGGTAAGATGGTTCACACAGCCTATCTTGACCTCACCAAGGCTTTCGACACCATCCCCTATTCTGGAATTATAACTAAACTCACTAAACTAGGTATAAATCCCTACATCACAAGATGGGTTGCCAACTGACTCACTGACAGAACCCACACTGTAAAAGTTGCAGACTCCAAATCTGACTTCAAAGCAGTGACAAGTGGAGTACCACAGGGTTCCGTCCTGGGACCTCTCCTGTTTGATATCTACTTCTCTGAAATACAGGCTAACACAGAAGGCCTTTGGCTAACAAAATTCGCAGATGACTGCAAACTAGGAGCCATAGTCAAGTCCCCAAATGATGTGGACATCCTACAGAAGGGCCTCGCTGAGACAGATGCCTGGTGTCAGAGCCATGGCCTCAAGCTCAATGCCAAAAAGTGTAGTGTCATCCCCTTTGGTAAAAACTCTGTACCCATGAACTACCACATAGGCAGTAATCTACTTAACACCGAATGTGTGATAAGAGACCTTGGGACCCAGGTGGACAGTAGTGTCTCCTTTGATAGTCATATTGCCACAGTAGTCAGGAAGTCTTTCTACGTGGCACACACTCATCATAAAAGGATTCTCATCCAGGAAAAAAAGAGGTCTTTGTTCCCCTCTACTCAACACTCTTTACACTCATTATAGTGTACAATGTCCCTTTTGGAATGTACCTCACAAGACATCTGCTGCAGCTGGAAAGGCCACAGAAGTACCTCACAAAGAGGATTACTGGCCTCAAACAAATGCCCTACACTGACCGCCTCAAATAGTTCTAGCTTTACTCCGTAGCATATCGCCTACTCTGAGGTGATCTCTGCCTAAAATATAAAGCTATGTCAAACCCAGAGCTGTTGGACATGCTACTAAAGAAATCCCAATCCCTCCGAGCTACACGCTCTAGGGACCTAGCCCTTGTCACCACAATAAACAAGACATACTGGAGAGCTAGATTCCTGTCCCAGAGACTTCCCATACTCTGGAACAGGCTACCCATCTATGTCAAGCAAAGTTCTTCATTAACACTCTTCAAGAAAAATCTTGATGAGTGGATGGGAAATAAGAAATACACCCCGGGGATCACTTCTGTGTCTCTGCTCGACAGTGGCACAGGAAAATAACTTTCTTGGGTGGCATAAGCCAGGGAACCTTGTTAGCTAGGCTTATGTAGGCCCTTGGGCTGATAGCCTAGTATCTACCTATGAACCTCTGAACCTATGAAGCAGAGGTGGCCCGCAGAACCACAGCTTCAGGGATGTTTTTCCTCAGTAAGCCCTACCAGCACTCCTGAAAGGAAGCCCAGTTATCTTCCTCTGGAGGCAGTCCAGGGGGGTGCTTATCCTTACACCTAAACACCTGGCTAGAAATGACTTCAGATTCTTGAGTGCAAAATATTATATTTAGAGGTTATATCATATCTGTTCTGGCCCCTCCAGCACACAAGAAAATCCTGTTCCACCCTATGTGTGGAATCCAGCAGTTACGCAAATACAAGACTGCAAAGAAAAAAAAAAAGAGAGAGAGAGAGAGTCATCCAAGAAGTCCCACCAGACCAGGAAGAATCCGGAATTTACCCAAGACTATTTTTAGTGCCTAAAAGACAGGAGACTGGACACCAGTTTTGGACTTTGGCGCTCTGTGCAAATTGGTTCACCAAACAGAATTCTGTATAGTCACACTTTAGTACATTCTTTGGTTCTTGGAAAAAGACATGTCGATATGCTCCATAGACCTTTGGAAACCATTTTACCATATTAAATAGACTAAATGCTCCAGAAGGTTCCTCCACTTCCAGCTTATAGCCAGTCATTACCAGTTCAGGGTTCTATCCTTTGGCCTCACAACAGCCCCTACAGTGTTCTCAAGGTAGCTGCTATTTCTGCCATGCATTTGGATTCTATGTGTTTCCGTACCTGGATGACTGGCTCATTACCGCTCCGAACAGGCATTTGTAAAAAAAAAAAGAAGAAGACGGCAAGAGACTACATTCTCCTAACTAGTGCATACCTAGGGAGAACTGTAAAATATGAAAAACCACAAGTGATTCTAACTCAAGATTTAGAGTTCTTACGAACTATGCTCAATACAGAAACTGTCATATCTTCTGGAATCTAGGCCTTTCACCAATTACACTAGTTCCCTTGACAAAGTTTCACAAGAGAATTCCTCAATATCTACTTACTTC
Source organism: Protopterus annectens (assembly GCF_019279795.1). Taxonomy (NCBI): domain Eukaryota; kingdom Metazoa; phylum Chordata; order Ceratodontiformes; family Protopteridae; genus Protopterus; species Protopterus annectens. The sequence continues at coordinate 1,815,007,310 of NC_056744.1, forward strand.
GCAGTGGTCAATACCTTATCAATGTATGCCGGATCATTTTTTGTCCTCGCATCTTTGCAGAAAAGATCTAGCTTGCAGATTGCGCTTGGAACAGGTTCTTTCGGCTTTCCCTTTGTCCTCACTGCAGCCCAAGTTTATAGCATTCACGGATGCCTCCCAAGGAGGTAAGTGGGCTTTATCTTGACTAGACACTCCATGGCTCCCTATAAATGTCAGTTTGCATATCAGCATTCTACTGATGAGAACAGTGTTTTTAGTGTTACAAAACTTTCAGACTACTCTCCGTTTGGGAACAACTGAGATTCAGTCAGATAATATGTCAGTGGTTTGGTACATCAACAAATAGAAGGGACCAAATCTTATCACTTTTTGGTGAGAAGCATCCAGAGTGTGACAATGGGTGATTTCTCCCAACCGATTTCTGGTAGCAACGTATATTCTGAGAGCTCCAACATGATGGCAGACAAATTGAGCAGGTTTATTTTTCTGCCTCATGAGTGGTCTCTCAATCCTAACATGATGGAAAGGATTTCTTTGTCGAGGGCTCAGCCTTCCTGCAGCCTCTTGCCTCACCTCTGAACAACAAGTGTAGCAACCACTCTGCTCCCCCCCCCCCCAGGATTTGCCGAGGGATGCACTTTTACACACTTGGTCCCTGGGATTTTTATATGCTTTCCTCTTTTTCCTTTAATTCCAAGTTCTACAGAAAGTGACCCATTTGAGGAACAAAGTAATCATCATTACTCCTTATTGGTCTCGGTAGATATGGCATCCCCTTTTCTTAGGCCTTATCTGATGTGAAAATCATAGACACTGGCCCCAGCTCCAGACCTTCTGTTCCATCCAGACAGTTTGACTCAACCAATCATTCTGAACCTCAGCCTGACAGCTTGATCCCTCCAGTTCCACTTTTTGCCAGAAGGATGAATTCTTTTTCCCCAGTAAGTCATACTCCGTGAGCTTCCCATAAGCCATCAACATGTAAACTCTGCACTAGCAAAAGAAAGACATGTTCACCCTTTATGCTTGAGAAAGGGACATTGTCTCCTTTTCAGTTCCTCTTGATGAAATTCAAGACCTTTCAGCTTTCATTTTCAACATAGGAGCTTCTCCTTCATCTATTAAAGTCCAGCTAGCAGCCATTTCCAACTGTCATAATGGTTTTGTGGAATATTTTTGGTTTCTCTCAGACCTTGAACTGCATTTTCTTAAAGGACCCTGTTAATAAGACCTCCTTATAAGGATCCTACATCACTCTGGAATCTCAGTTTGATCCTACTCTAGCCATTTGCTAACTATAAGGTATAAAAAAGAAAACTTTACCCTGGAACATGTTTTTCCTTAGGCGATGGCTTCTGCCAGAGGAATTTCAAAAATACAAATCTTGTTATGTGAACCTTCATTCCCCATTTCCAGAAAAATAGTCTCCTTAAGTTTTAACCCTTCCTTTCTACATAAGGTGATGTCAAATACCAACATATAATCACACTGTCATTTGTCAGTTTTCTTTCCTTATCCTTCAAATAAAAGTAAATACTGTTTACATTTATTAGATGTTCACAGATGGTTGCACTTTTATCTACATAGAACCAGGTTCCCTTAGCCAAATGACTCAAAAATTGTATTTCATTTGTCTAGCACAGAACAAAATTGATTTGCCTGTTCCTATAAAAGGTCATTCTATGAGAGCTGTGGCTACTTCTGCAGTTTTCCAGTCTTCAGCTTCAATGCATGATATATGTGCAGTAGCAACCTGGGCTTCTCCATACACTATTTTATATTGGATTTGGTCTCCAGGTGAAGAGACTCACTGGTACACTGGTGCTCATGAATATACCTCCGTGACTCTAAGAACAAAAGTAGCTAGTGACTCTGTCCCGTCAGTCAAGAATAAACGAAGCTTGACAACATAAGATAAAGAAGTTATGTACTTACCATAATGTTCCATCTGTGTTGTCCATCTTCATTTATCATTGACTTCCCTCCCTCCTTAACCCTGCCCTGGCAGGTTTTTTTTTGCTGGAATAGGCTGTATGAATACCTGATTAATGATTATTTATGAAAGGTCCCAGATATAACCTCTATGCAGGCATTATCTTTCTGTCATTCTGTTTTTTGCTGGAACAGGCAATATGAATACCTGGTAAATGATTATTTATAAAAAGGTTCCAGTTATAGCCTCTATGTAGGCGTTCTATTTAGGTCATTCTATTTTTCTGCAAACTCGATCTGAGATATCTAGGAGAGGCTTTGTGAGTAGGACTTAAGCTCGAGAGTTTTGGTCACTGAGAGCTATAGTAATGGCTGAGTCAGTTCCGACATTTGGAACTGAACGTATCAGTCGAGGATAAACTAAGCTGGACAACACAGATGGAGCATTACAGTAAGCACATAACTTGTTTTTATTCAAGAATCTTTCAGGTACCAAGTAAAGAAAATGCTTGGGCACCAGTTCTGGACCTTTATTTCATGCCCATATTCAAAATCCTTTCACTTCACAACATGTTACCCCTTCTTCCTTTTTTGAGTGTTTTGCTAACTTTAGATTTTAAAAGATTCTTATCATCACATTCTTTTTTTTTTTTGCTTATCATCACATTCTTAGCCATCCAGACTTCGAACGTTTGATAAGGTTTTATGTGTTTGGATCACATTACAAGTTCTCTGCCTTATCCTTTGGGCTGTCCACTACTCCAAGTGTGTTCACAAAGTGCCTAGCTCCTGTTATAGCCCAGGGCAGGCTACAGGACAGCCATACTTTTCCATATTTAGATAACTTGCTTAGTTTTGCAAATTTTTTTTTCAAAGTAACAGGAATCTCTCACATGGGTGTGAGATCTCCTATGCTCCAGGATGCCAAGTGAACATTCAAAAGTTATTTTTTTTTCTTACTCCATCATACAGGATTGTGTTCCTGGGTTGTCTGCTAGACACATTAGTGCAACAGCCTTTCTTCCACCAGAAACAAAAAAAATAGATTTAAAATTAGATCTATTTCAGGGTGTTTCCACTCAAGCTTTAGTCACTGCGAGGGAATACCTTAGAATTCTGGGTCTCATGGGATCTACATTTCTCATGATACATCTGACAGGACTCCACATGAGAAAGATACAATGGTATCTGATGTCTCTTTGGTCTGAAAACCAGCATCCATTACTTTTTCTGATTCCAGTTCTGAGATATGAGAGAAGATGCATCACTTGAAGAAATCAAATATCCCTGCTGAATTCAGGTCTCCCCTTCTCCCCTCCTTCTCCAAAGCAGTCAGTCACTACAGACACCTTGGACTCTGCTTTGAGAGCAGTGTCTAGGGGGATAAAAGTTCAAGGTATCTGTAACAACAAACACAAACACAGGCACACAAATATTAAATAGATTCTTTCTCTTGTCAAGGCAGTCAACTCTCTGAATCACTTCTGGTCCCCAGGAACACGTGACATTGTTACAGACAATGCCACAGTAATGTGGTACATAACCAAGCAAGGGAGAACATGATCATGACTCTGCAGACTAGCCACATTAGCAAGGGGTATAACTTTACAGCACCATCTCATTTTGTAGGTATTCTGCATTCTGTCAGAGCAGAATTGTGTGGCAGACAAACTGAGCAAGACAAAATGGAAACTAGATCAGGAGTCTTCCAAGATTTAATCCATCTGTGGGGAGTTTTTCAAGTAGACCTTTATGCCTTCTCTCTGAATAAACAGATGGCAAAATTCTGCTCCAGGACTCCATCATGCAAGAAGGCATGGAAGACAGATGCATTTTTTCCTTGGACAGGAATGTTCCTGCATGCTTTTCTACCTTTTCCACTGATATATGGTGTACTTCTGAAGATTCAGAAGGACTCTCCCAAGATCATTGTGGTGACTCTCTTCTAGCCCAGGCAACAGTGACCCTTCCTTCTTTTGGAAATAGCCAGGGGCAATTACCACAAGTTTCCTTACAGAATAGACCTACTTACACAAGAACAGAGGTGTTTGATACACCCCACCCCCGAACGACTTCAGCTGACTGCCTGGGTGATAGGGTTTTAATTCTTTTTAGGCACCTCTTTTCTGAGGAAAAGTAGCAGGTGCTAATGGATGCTACCAGAAAATCATATATTAGCAAATGGGAAAAAATGTTCTAGTTGGTGCCAGCAACATAACCAGCAGCCATTCAGACCTAGTTGTTCTCTGGTTTTGCAGCATTTGTGTTAGTTACGATCCCATGGCCTTAGTTACTTACTTACTCCTCCGTCAAGGTTCATTTATCAGCCACTTCAGCACGTCTGCCCATGGATCTGTTTTTTTCTCAATGCATTCTTATTCCAAAATGATTTTGAAAGGGGTTTTGCATAAGAGGTCTCCAAGAAAACTGGTAGCCCCTCTTTGGGATCTTAATTTTGTCTTAGAGAAGCTAACACCTGCTCCATTTGGACCAACTAATCAGGTACAGGATGGTTTGACCCTGGACGGTTTCACCCCATAATGAAAACATTAAAACATTCAAAATGCAGATCTAAGACAGTATAAAGATAAATGATCAAATATTACCTAAGTGAAAAAGGTCGAACAACATATAGAAATAAAGAAAAGTTTAAAACAAAATTATAAAAATGCTATGTAACTCAAAGAAAATAAACTATTTTCAATACTGGAGCTAACACTACAAATCAAAATACAAGTTAAATGTAAAAATGTAACATATAAATGGAAAAATGAACAAAGTAACGGAATGAAAACATCCTGTATTCATAGCCAGCCTTAGGCAAAGGCCAACTAAGCAGCCGCCTTGGGCACTCCTTTAGCAGGGGCGCTTTTCCAGTATTTATTTGTTTATTGTTTTGTAGTACAGAAATGGTTTCTTTAAAATGTGTTGAATGAATACAGGAAAAACTGAAGAGTAAGGCAAACTGTGAGGAGAAAGGAAGAAAAAAGTAGTAATCTGGATGGTGTAGGTAGACCAGAATGGGGCAACAGGTGATGGTGGGGGCACTGTGGAGCCATTTTGCCTAGGGCACCAGTTGACCAAAGACCAGCCCTGTCTATATTGCAAAAAAATAAACACACAATTATCGGAGTTAGTAATCAGCTTATACCAAATAACCGAAAAAAAAACAGACTATTGAAGAGCTGCACGTAGAACCAAGACTTTTATTCAAAATGTATAAACGCTGAATTTAAACAAGGCGTATTTGTCCAAGTACCCCTCAGACTTCTTCAGACATACTACAATTACTGAATGCAAAGCATGATTCATTACTGCTATGCATCACGGCAGGTTAAAAATATGAGACTACTGCCACCTGCTGGTCCCCATTGAAATAGCAAGGCAAGAAAAAAAACAGACAATTTGAGTACAGAAAAAAACGTTATATACAGATGGCGCATCCACACCGTTACTGAGACAATGTCAAACATTAGCTCAACAAAAAACAAAGAGAAGAAAGACGTCATGAGGACACACACATATATATATATATATATATATATATATGTGTGTATATATATATATATATATATATATATATATATATATATAAACTTTAAAACATTTGCATATTTGAAATATATATAATATTATTAATGTTCATTTACAATAATAATAATGTTTAGAATGTTAAATAATATTGAGTTTAAAGTTAGCAAGTTAAAAATGTTATTAATTAAATTAATTAAATTTACAAATTAAATAAAATGTTAACTTTTTATTTGTAAATGTTTATTTAAATAATATATTAAATTCCTATGGAAAAATCATGACTGAAATATTAAGCAATAAAATGCTTTTACAGAACTTTAACATGTTTTTTATATAATTGGGGTTAAACAGTCTGGGGTCAAACTGTCCACTAACTATTCCCATAGACAATAAATGTAAATTTAAACATGAAAGTGTATACAATTGCACTGGGGTCAAATCGTCCGGGGTCCAACTGTCCTGCTTCCAACCAATCTGGCCAACTTGAGGTTCTTAACATAGAAAATGGTTTTACTGATTGCTCCGACCACTGGAAGAAGAATATCTGAGTTGCAAGCTCTTATGCTGAGCAAACCTTATACATTTTCCACAGTGATACTGTTTTTTGAGAATTAGTCCTTCTTTTATCCTTGAAGTGGTATCCAGATTTACTTTAAGCCAACTGTCCCTCTCCCTGTGTTCTTTCCTGAACCCAAAAATGAGATAGAAATGATACTTCATATCCTAGATGTCAACAAAAACTCAGGTTCTGACTTGACAGCACAAAATATTTTAGAACTTCTGATCAGTTGTTTTTTTTTTTTTTTTTATGGTTTAATAAAAAGGGACAACCTGTGTCAAACCAGACTGTTTCCAGGTGGTTATCTCAGGCTAATACCTTTTATTATTCTCACCACAACAAAACTGCTTTAGGCAGGGTCAAGGCACATTCTACTGGGGTCATGGCTTCATCTATGGCTTTTTGGAAAATGTTGGACTCTAGACTAGAAGTATTCTGGAAGCAGCAACTTGGCCCTCTATATGTACTTCTGCAAAGCACTACAAGCTAGAATCCTTTTCCAGGTCTAGGTCAGGTTTTGCTAGGACCATTCTCCAGGGGTTTCTGGAGACTTATCCTTGCACTTCTCAATTGTTCAGAGCTATGGTAATCTACCCATATATCTTAGGCTACTGCAACAGTGATCAATATGAAGAACAGAAAATAAACTTACCATAGCATTAGATGTTTGAATCATCACTACTGTGGTAGCCACTTCCTCCCTCCAACCCCCTTGTTTTTTGGTGTATTTTCTATGCCTGGGTGTGGATTTTTTTTTTTTTTTTTTTGTTCCTAGCAATGTCCTTTCAGGACTCAGCCTCCTTCTGTCAGCTGGCATGAAAGCCCTAAAGGGCTTGTTAACCAAACCTGTCTTTTATTCAGCTCAGCTAGAGCTGACTAACGGTTTGGGTGCATGGAAGGTGCCCTTAAGCTTTGGAGGGGGGGGGGCTGGCTGTTATATACTTGTGGTCATTCAGACATCTACTGTTATGGTAAGTTTGCTCACACAACCGTAATATCCCTAACAGAATAACAAATGGATGGATGAATTAATTTTTAGATCCCTTAAAAGAATGACCAGTAGATTAATTTATATGCCGATCCACTAGCATAATGAGTAATTGATTAATTAATTAATTTATAGATCCCCTAAAGAGGACAGCCGTGGTGGTACAGAGGTTGCGTTGTTGCCTCACAGCAAGAGGTTCTCCCATTCGATTCACAGCTAGTGTGTGGGGAGTGCCTTCTGTGTGGAGTCTGCATGTCCTCCCCGCGGTCGAGTGGCCTCCGAAAAACATACGTGAATAGGCATGCCTTTGCTGAAGGTTGGGCATTGGGCTGGCAACTCAGCACCATAAAAATCAACTGCCAATCATTAGTGGACCGGAGTTCCACTGTGGCGACCCGAAGCCGAAAAGACAAACATAGATACCTTAAAGAGTGTCCAGTGGATTAATTTATCTATAGACTCCTGAACAGAATGGCCAATAGATTAATTAATCTGTGTATTACTTGAACAGAATAACTAATTAATTAATCTGTTTTTATTTCAGAACAAGTTAAAGGCATATGACTTAAATCTAAAGAGCAAACTGGAAGACCTCATAAAATTGAAAATCAAGGAACAGGAGGACTCCAAGAAAACCAGAGTAAGTGACTTTTTTTTAACTTAATTCTTTGTACTTTGCCTTTCCCCCTAACCCCATCTCAGTGGACCACTTTGAAAATAAACTGTGAAATCTCACATTAGCATCATGGGAAATGCAATAAAATAGCCTGTTCCAAAGTGTTAATGTTTGTGGTATCCCGCTGCTCCCCCCAAAAGAGCAGTGTTTACAGTATTGTAGTAGGTGCACCTGCAGTGTGATGTTTATGCATCCCAGTGGCCCTCCTTTTGTACAGTATTTGTGGTATTCCAGTGGTCCCTCACATTGTGATTTTTGTGGTATTCCAGTGGTCCCTCACATTGTGATTTTTGTGGTATTCCATTGGTCCCTCACATTGTGATTTTTGTGGTATTCCAATGGTCCCTCACACTGTGATTTTTGTGGTATTCCAATGGTCCCTTCCATTGTGATTTTTTGTGGTATTCCAGTGGTATCTTACATTGTGATTTTTGTGGTATTTCAGAACCCCCATAATGCAGTGCTTGTGTTATTGAAATGGACTCTCACATTGTGATGTTTGCAGTATCACCGTGGTCCATCACAATACAGTATTTGTAGTGCCTCAGTCCCCGCCCCACAGACTGCAGTCTTTTTAGTAGCCCAGTGATGCCCCTGCAGTGTGTTATTTATGTTTTCTCAATGTCATTACAGTGTTATATTTTATTATCTGATGTGTTCCTAAAAGTGCAGTGTTTTTGGTTTCCTGGTGACGCTTTCTACAGATTGGCATTTGTGTTTACCAATAACCATCATAGTGTGATATTTTGCTGTTTCTAATGCACCTATAGTGCAGTGCAGTTTTTGTGGTTTCTTAGTGGTCTAAACAAAGTAGAGGGTTTGTGGTACTTCAGTGGCCCTTAGGAATGCAGTGTTTGTGGTATCTGTTTAGCTCTGTTGCTATGCAGTGCAGACCTACTGGTACTCCATTGACCCCAGCAGTGCCATGTTTATAGTATTCCCTCAGCTCTAAAACAGTGCAGTATTTCTAATACCCCAGTGGATCCCCCAGTGTATTTTTAACATCCCAGTAGTCCCAAAAATGCAATATTTTTGGTATTCTATTTGGCTCAGAATGCAGTGCAATGTTTGTTTTATCCCAGTGGTTCTCAACAGTGCAATAGTTGTTGTTGCCTAGAGTCCCTCTCCTTCCATAATCAGAATGGATTGCATTTCTGCTACTGTGTTGTGTACCTTTGAAGTGAGAAGTCTAACAATTAATGAAAAATATATTTTTCAAACTCCATCATTAACACAATATTGAATTTGTTTCTCATTAAATAAAAAGTAGGTTTCAAAAATGTGCGATTGAATTATCTTGAATTATACTGTTTTTTAAGGTTATTTGTTGTTCAGGTTATATTGTCAGGATTGTCCACAGAAAGAGTATTTTCTTGTATGAGTCTTGTGTGCCAGACATTATTAATGGAATGCTGAGATTACATGAGGAAATAGGGAAAATATAAGCATATTAGGTGCTTCCCTAATGCAAGACCCTGTCTCATTCACTCCAATGGAGCTCAGGAAGTTTGCACTGTAACTTCCAATGGGAGGAGCCTAAACTTTTTGTCAGAATCAAATTACTTCCTCACATTTCAAACAAATGTTCATATCTCTGGAACCACAGGGATTATGAAAGAAGTATAAATGGCAAACCCTTCAGCACAAACTATTTTTATAGTGGTAGTATTCTTTAGGGTGTAGGTCTTAAGCTGAATTTTGTAAGCCACAGTAAACACAGTAACTATTACATTTGTAATGTTTTCTAAACAACTTACAATATCTCAGCAACCACTCAGGTTACACACATGCTGTCAGCAGCATTTTATTCATCTAACTGAGACATTTCACATGAGGCTAAGGAGCTCTGTCTGTGTTACTTGGTTAAGATATTTAGAAAAATGTGAAAATTATATATGTATAAATTAATATCATAAAAACAGTTAATATCTATTTGCCTGCACCAGACAGAGGTGAAATATTAACGCAGTTGAGTTTGCCATTGTATAAGCTTTAAGATGAAATCTTTTAAAACCTTGTACATAGCATGGTTTTGGAATTATTGATGCAAATATGAACAAGCACTATTTGACGCTTAGAGACGTCAGTAGGAGTTAACTGCAGATGCACCTGGAGACGTCACTCGGATGTAATGAGTTTGGAATATTTAAAGACTTGCAAAGGATATCTAAGTGCTGCTAGGATCTGGTCTCACATTACTAAGAACTAAGAACAAGCACTGCCAACCTGCTAAGCACAGTGGTAGAAAGTAAAATATCTTATTAAGCCATTAGAACTGAACTTTCTCACACTTTCACTTCTAAAAAGAAGGTGTGGCAGAATTAAGTGTTTAATAGCTTTTAAAGTCATTAAGACTACAGATGATCAAGTTGCTTCTGTTTGCTCTCCATACCTCTCCACTGCCCCTTATTTTGCCCCATATTTTTGCCCTGCCATTCAGAAAATGCATGTGGATGCAAAATCAGCTCCTCTATTAACTAAGTGAATTAGAGTAGTATTTAAAAATGGTCTCAAATTTTAATCCTTTGTACGCACATTATTTTTGGAATTGTCTAGAATTTTTAAGCAAACAAGTTGAGAGGTATTCTGTTGCTATGCTGCTGTCTGCCTGCAGCGCTAACTGCTTTGCTGGCTTTCAAAGCCAGTAAAACACTTTGCGCTCCTGCACTTTTCCTCTGTTTCTTTCTTTTTGTGTTTTTCTATAACTACTCGTACACGGAGCAGATAAAGTTCTATGCACTGCAAAGAATTCGCTCTTCAGGTAGTTTCTTGGCATCTGTATTGCAGACATATAATAAGCTGTTATGATATGAAATCTGATCAGTATCCTTCATTTGGCGACATTAGCCAGAGGTCTGGAAAGGTTCTGCTGAAATCCAAAGCATCCACTGCAAAAAACTGAAAAATAGGTATATTTTAAGCTTCTATTGCACTTTGCTGACTGTATTTAATTGAATTGCTTCCTCATTTCTGTTGTTTTTGCCTGCATTTTTTTCTGCACTTTAAAAATTGTTACCGTCGCCTTAATAGCATAGACTAGATTCAGATTTGCTGACTCTAGACTGTTAATTGTTACATTTGAGCAATAAATCAGCCATCTTACATTAGAAGGGCTTTCCTGCATCCTTGTGGCTGAAGTGTGCAGATCAAGCCCCATCTGAGTTGGAGATTGCTGGAGGAAGGCTCATTGTGTGCTTTCCTATTGGTAGCGTGGCTTAAAAGTATTTATTTCGGCTTGTATTTAAGCCTCACATTTGTGCATTGCTAAGCAAAGCATAGCGGGGGTTAGCAGTGCCCTGTATAGACACAAAAGCCTTGAAGCACAGTTTTTTTTTCCCTAGACAGCCATCAGTGAAACCCTCCCGAGCTTCTCTGCTGCACTAGGAGCAATGCCGTTGCGCACTGAGCAGTGTTGTCTTATTGATCAACCTTAGCCTACACAAGTACAATCCCTTCTGGTAGTCGTGGAGCTACCAACAAAGGCTGGTCAAATTATCCTACTCCCTTCCCTAATAGACCATATATTAGGAAGCTGCTATAATGGCCGGGCAGTTTGTCATCATCGCTCTGGCCAGTCTGATTGACATTGGGATCCTGAGGCAAAGTAATAATTGTTTCATATACACTGACAACCACTTACTCCTGAAACAAATATTCTATGTGAGAGATATAATTACACTATGAAATTAGAGGCAGTAGCCTTACATAAGGACAAATCGATCACCAAACAGGTTGTCAGCACACACACATACATCACCTTCAACACAAAATAAGGATATGACACATAAACCCACACATGAGGAGGTACTCACTTGAAGCTTACCAAAAGATCAAGGACCTCACAAACGAAAACCACTTGCACACATAGGAATGCAAACAACAACCACAACACATAATGCACACACACCAGTGTCTCAACAAATAAGCCATTAAGGTGTAACACCTCATAACCTAATGTATTGGCCATAGGTGACTCCATTTTGAGACACACAGATGTTCCCTTCACCAGGCTGGATAAGGAGTGGGTTACTGTTATCTGCCTTTTGGGTGCCAGGATCAAGTCACTCAAGCACTCAAGTCATTTAACCACAAGTACCGGTACCAGTATGATTCTGTCATAATCCATACTGAGGTGAATGACTTCAGATGTACCTCTATGGACTATAGGAAGAAAGACATGAATCACCTCTCAGATTATGTGCCCCAGGCAGGTATGAGCCCAGCCCTAAGTGTCATTCTACCTTTTCCAAGGATGATACCACAATACAAGCAAAAAATGATTGACTTTAACAATTGGCTTAGCTTCTGGTGTCAGCCCAAGGGGATATCTGTCAGCCTAGGAAGACATGGTCGATAGGCCATGCTGCTTTGCCAGAGATGGTCTGTACCTGTCTTCTCTAGGCGTTTGGCTAGTGGCAAAGGCATTAGCCACCCCTATTTTGCCTTTTTAGACAGTGTTAAAACAACCAACCTCCTGATGTAACAAAATCCTCTCTAAATAAATTCAAGGTTCCCCTGCTTAATGCTAGGGGTCTAAACAGGAAACTGCACTCCCCTAGAAGAACTCCTAACCGTGAAAGATGCTGACATGTACAGTCAGCGAGACGTGGTTCAAAGCCAATGAAAGCACCCCAGTTGTTCAGGGTTACAACAGCTTCCATATATTCAGACCACAAACTGAGTGTTAAAGAATCAAAGGAGGAGGTGTGTCTATCTTCATATCAAAGGAGGAGGTGTGTCTATCTTCATATCAAAGGAGGAGGTGTGTCTATCTTCATATCAAAGGAGGAGGTGTGTCTATCTTCATATCAAAGGAGGAGGTGTGTCCATCTTCATATCAAAGGAGGAGGTGTGTCTATCTTCATATCAAAGGAGGAGGTGTGTCTATCTTCATATCAAAGGAGGAGGTGTGTCTATCTTCATATCAAAGGAGGAGGTGTATCTATCTTCATTCAGGACAAGTACACCTTGAGACTGGTCAAACAGTATGACTCTGTCAAGCTACTTCATGTCCAATTAACTATAAGCAAAACACCGTACCACATCATTGCTAGGGACAGGACCCCCACCATGAACCAGGAAAAGCATACCGCATGTCTGGACTTACTGGAGTCACTTGCAATATAGCCCAACACCTTAACCATGGGTGATTTTAACTATCCTTCCATCGAGGGGGAAACATACACAGCCACAAATATGCTGGCACAAGAGAGTCTTGGACCTTCTCGATGCAAATGCTCTAGAACAGATAGCTAGCACTCCCACAAGGGGCTCAAATGCCCTAGACATAGTACACACCACCATTCCTCAGCCTATTATCTCAAGAGAACAGGTCATCTTTGAGCTCTCCAAGGCCAAAAACATAGCTTCAATGGGACCAGATAACACCCCATTTTGCCTTTTAAACAACTTAAAACATAGCCGAACAGACCCACTTGAATCCCTGTTTAACCAGAGCCTGTGAATTGATTATTTTCTAGCAAAATGGAGGACAGTAACATCAATCCCTCTTCACAAAGGGGGACCATCAACCAACCCTCGGAACTACAGCCCCATAAATCTAACTAGCCTCATATGCAAGGCCATGGAAAGGATCATTATGGACCTTATCGACATGAACACAGGTAATCTCCAAACTTTAGACCTAACGCAGTTCGGATTCATTAAGATTAGATCATGCTTGTTGAACTGGTTGACTTCATTTAGAAGGTCACCAAGGCCCTGGATGAGGGAAAGACAGTGCATACTGCCTACCTTGACCTAACCAAGGCATTTGGTGCAATCCCCAACTCAGATATTATAGAAAAACTCTCCCAAATGGGAATTAGCCCTTACATCACAAAATGAGTAGCCAATTGTCTCACTAACAAGGCACCTTCTGTCAAAGTAAGTTACTTCACATCTAGCAGAAGACCAGTCACCAGTGGTGTACCACAGGGTTCGGTGCTGGATCCTCTATTGTTTGGAATTTATTTCTCAGAAGTGCAGACAAACATGATTGACCTGTGGCTGTCCAAGTTTGCTGATGATTGTAAATTGGGTGTAATCACTGACTCCCCAATGATGTTACATACTGCAGAAAGGGTTACTGCAGACAAATGATTAGTGCCAAAGCCATATATTAAAGCTAAAAGCAAAAAAAATATATATTATTCCATTAGGAAAAACTGACTTCCCTGCTACTTACACTATAGCTAGCACCCCATAAGCATGGACCCAGTGGTACATGATCTGTGTATACAGGTTGAAAGCAATCTGAACTTTGACCATGAAGTTTCCACAATGGTAAGGAAATCCTTCTATGTGGCACATCTTATAAGTCAAGGCATCACGTCCGGATCTAAGAATCTTATAATTCCATTATACTCGGCCCTCGACAGACCAGTAATTGAGTACAATGCTCCCTTTTGCATGTACCTCACCAGACACCTGCAACAACTGGAGAGACCCCAGAAGTTTTGTACCAAGAAAATAAGGGCCCACAAAACATGGCCCACCTGGAAAGATTGAAAGCCCTGTCTCTGTACTCTGTCTTCTTCAGGCTATTAGGAGAAGAGGTTGCCTGTGCCTGACCTACAGGGCAGTCTTACCAGTTAACAACAATTACTATTATGACTCTGTCATAGTACATGTTAGAGCGAATTACTTGAGCTGTACCTCTCTGGACTATGTGATGAGAGACATGAAATCTCAGATTATGTGTAGCAGGCAGGTATGTCCCTAGCACTAAGCAGCATCTTACCTCCACCCAGGATAATGCCACAATACAGACAAAAATGACTGACTTCAACAATTGGCTTATCTTCTGGTGTCAGTCCAAGGGGATCCAGTATCTGTCAGCATCAGAAGACATGGTCGACAGACTATACTGCTTTGCCAGAGATGGTCTTCACCTGCCTCCTCTAGGTTTTTGAATAATGGCAAACATGCTTACCTCCCTCATAGTTCCTTTTATAGGCAATGTCAAAACAAAAACATTCTTGATGTAAAGAAATCCACTCGAGACAAAGTCAAGGTTATGCTGCTTAATGCTAGGAGGCCTCAACAGAAAACTCTACTCTCTGGAAGCACTACTCACTTTAGAAGATGCTGATGTCTGTGCAGTCACTAAGGCTTGGTTCAAGGCTGCAGAGAGCACCCTGGCCATACAAAGCTACAATGCCTTCCACACATTCAGACCCCAAAACGAGCATGAAAGAACCAAAGGTGGAGGTGTACCCACCTTCATTAAATCTAAATACACCCTACCACATCATCGCTAGCTACAGGCCTCGACCATGAACCAAGAGAAACACACTGACTACCTCAAATTGCTAGAGTCACTCTCTACACAGCCAAACACTTTGGTCATGGGAGATTTCAATTATCCCTCCATAGATTGGACAACATACATGAGCAGAAATGTGATTGCCCCAAGGTTCCTGGACTTTGTTAACTCAAATGCACTGGAACAGCTATTGTGCACCCCTACAAGGGGCTCAAATGTCCTGGACCTGGTACTCACCAACATGGGAGGTCTTGTTTGCTTTGTTCATTGAAAGCAGTTACATACTGTGTCACACACTGAGATCTCAGCCCCAGAAGTCACTGAACAGGACTTGGCTTTGTTGAACAAAATTCCCTGAAATATTATTGCCTGATAGTTGCATATACCCACCTAATTATAGTCCATTATTTTGTTAGTGCTGTTCACCCAAAGCTAAGTGGACAGAATACTGGAATTTCTTTCTTTTTTTTGTCTTTTTTATCCATTGATGACTAGGTTAGCCCCCCCCCCCCCCCCCCCCGCCCAGGCTAGTAGATTCTTTCCAGGGAAGATGCAAGGTGGTATTCATTTTACTACCCCCTTATTTTTTTACTGCTGTGTCAGCAATCCATCTACCTGGCATGGGAATAGAACCCACAGCCTTCTGCATCAAGTCTGATCACACTCCATTCCCGATCTAGAACATGGACAGTGATCCAAAACTAGCATCCCCACAGCATTTAAAGGAACCTTACAGAAGTGCCTGTTCCAGTGTATTTCCTACTGTTTCTGAACAACATAAACTGATGAAATTGCACAATACAGAGACCGACATTACTGTCAAGGAAACAAGTAGGAAGGTGTGGTACCAGCAACCACATAACCACTGCTTGCAAGAAGAGGCATCATTTGTTGTAACTGTTCTCAAAATCTCAAATCCCTACAGCTGGTTACCTCGAAAGGAAACTGTCTTACTTTCATGTATTATATTGCTCTTCTCAGCTTCTGAAGTTCAGAAGTAACAAACAACAGAAGTTCAACATTGTAAGTTTTATTAGTAACCTTGGAAAACTCCTGCTGCCTTGGTATACAAACTTTTACTAATGTGAATTATTTTATATTCTTAGAGATGACACATTGCTGGATATGGGGGGGGGGGTCACCATATGAAGGTATATACTGTATAACATAATGTTCTTAAGTAGGCAAGTCCACCAGGTACAATTACTTCTGTTTGGGAATGACCTGCAAGCCCTGCCAACTTATTTGCAACTGTACAGTGACAGACTCAAACCCAACACTACAAGCTTAATTTTGGTGGTAATTCATAGCTAAACTGTCACATGCAGCAGAATGTTAAGCTTCTATAACTGGATTAAAAAGGCACTCTATGGCAATATTTGCAATGATACAATGTTCTTTGAGGTTAGCAAGAGCTTTGATTTAGTACTGAACAGAAAGTTAGTAAGAAGGTTAATGGATAACAGGTATGTTTGAGGTCACTGTTGTACACTTGCAGAGGACAGTTTGTCCAATGCTGCTGGGAGGAAAATTGTCTGATAAATAGAATATGATTGATGGTGTTCTCCAGGGTGTAGAAATAGGGCCTTTACTTTTTAATGCAGACGTTTTTGTCATATCAGGAAAACAGAAAGCAAAATGAACATATTTCAAACCATTCCATGTTCAGGTCAGGTGTCACGTTGCATCGGAGAAGGAAACTAGTGTTCAAAATGGTTAAAGAAACTGGAGAAAGAGACAGGAAGGCGGCAGCTGAAATTTGATGTTAAAAGTGGGCTTGGAAGTTTAAACAAGAAGCATTTGATGGGTTGAAACATAATGGAAGTGCCTTATGAAGAAACAGATGTGTCAGTGTGGAGAAACCCGAGACTTTACCATAATGCAAGTTAAACACTAATGGAATGCTAGGTAATATAATTAGGGTCTGACTGCAGGGCTACAGATGTGATGTTATCACTGTTCAGAACTAGATTGTTGCATAAGTTCTGCAGACCTTACAGAATAAAATATAGTGCATAAATATTTTCATATGAGGTGAAGAGAAAAAATAGAGAACATAAACTGTACACAAAAGATTATAAGATGTACAGTGAGTATTGCATTTTTAAGAAAAGTTAAAAGAGAAAGGGTGAGGTATGTGATACAAATTATGTGGAAGGCTTTTTATGGGGATTAGAAAGGAGAATATGTAAGAATCTGTTTTTATACTACTAACCTTTGTGTGAAAGTCTCAGCTAGAGCCCAACAGGGAGCATGCTTTGAGTACAATGAGGGGATGCCAGTTTGCATACAAATGGCATAGCCCATCTGGAAATCTTACCCCCTTGCATGCGAATGTCTTCTGTCAGGTCCCCAGTCTTCAGCAACGACTCATTAGCATAATGCACTGGGCGGGTAAAAGCAGCATTATTTCCCTCCTCTTGACCAGTCCCACAGTGTCCAGCCTGCTAATCAAACCTGGTTCATTGTCAGCACAAGCAGATGCCTGTCCACATGCTAGGGCACCAGACTGATATCATGAAGAGCAGTGAGTGCGTGTAATCAGTAGGACTGGAGTCTGACCAACGATGAAACAGGAAATGTATTTAACTCAGGGTATGATGACTGTTGGGGGAGGAATATGATGGTGTGACTAGCAACACAAATAATACTGATGTAGTTTCTTTCTGCAGGAAGGTTTGTCAAATAATCCAGGAGCACCACTAGCTTGGTTGTATTTATTTATTTAATTTTTGACCAGGAAGGTCTGCTGGGCAGAACCCACTCCCAGAGGAGGAGTGTAGAGAAAACCTCTAAGTACAATAAATTAAGCAAATCTAGCTAATATTCATATATTAGCAAGTGTGCTTACATAAACAACCACTCATAGTTTTATATATTATGCATAATCCAGAATTTACATAAGTCAGCATCTGAGCAGATAATCAAGAGTGGACTTATTTATGCAAGCAAAAATACATCTTACATTTATTAATAATTTATATATTGACATTTGATTACTGGGAAAGTCTGACTGGGTAAAAGCCCATTTTCAGCAGAGGCTCAGGGAGTAAAGCTCAAAATTAAAAAGCTGCATGCATTCATAAGTCAACAGCGCAAGCATATACATACCATTTGATACAGTGGCATGTTCTAGATAATGTACCACTGCAGCGTATTTAAAGGGAGATAAGGTTGGTGGTGTGTACATAGTTCTAGTAAGCTCTATGCATCATACAAGATTTGTGTATCGAGGGATACTACGGGTAACAGTCTGTACCTTGTTTAAGCTGTTTCTGAGGAAGTTAAGTGAACCTACGTGTTGAGCTCTGAGACCATTTCACGAAAATAAAGCTGTTTTGCAGTTTGATGACATCATAATTGAACTGAGAGTCAATCTATATGCTGCAGAATTCAGTACTTTAATGCTAAACATGTCACTGGATCGGAGTTGGGTTAGTGACATATGAGCACTTGAGATTGTTTAGGAAAAGGCAAGAGTATTTGCTGACAAAGATGAGCTGGCAGTAGAGAGTGACAGAGAGGGATGGCTGTGAGTCAGTTGTAGCCAAACAGAGAAACATGCTGTTTCATCACAGGTGGATCTGTGTAGTCTCAGGTAGGTTTCAAGGTGTCAGGAAAGTTGGTAAGAAGAGTGAATTGAGCCAGGAAGCACCTAGCAACAGATGAGAAATGTGTAAGTCTTTACAGCATGACACCTTTTTTGGATAGGTTGTTCCAGATACTTTATTCATATTACAGTTTCTTGGAACAGGACATTACTAATGTTGATCATACCTCTCAACTGTCCACATTTTTCTGAATGTCCAGATTTTTGCCTCATGTTTTTTGGCCTGTTTCCTAATAAAATTCTGGTTTTCTGGAAAATCACTGGCAAATCATTGACAACTGAAGTCAAAAAATAATGGCAGACATTTGAGTTTCAGACTTCATATCATTCAGAAAAATTAATGCTAATGCAAAACCTGTCGTCTATCAACTTTCTAAGTTTGTAAGAGCAATATTTAAAAGAAGCCCCTATTTTGGGCCTTCGTGCCCCCGTTATTTGTGGCATTGTCCAAATTTTTTGCTCTAAGATGTTGAGAGGTATGATGTTGATGAATATGGAACATACAATGCTTCATGCTTTTTTCCCCCTGTGGACTTTTGTAAACAGGTTTGAAGTCTGAAAGTTCAGTTTGTGACCTGCATTGATCATCTTGGATGTTGTAGCCAGTGACCATTATAGTGAATCATTTGTGTATCATTCAGGTTTTGCTGGCTAACAATGTTGCCACATATCCTTCACAAAGAGGAAGAATAAAACAAGTGTGAGTCCCAGTCTGTGGGGCAGTTACTGAGGTAGCAGTACACAACACAGGTTGTCACAGTTCCTGACCGATATTTAGTAAACGGTGGTATTAAGGATAGTCACATACCAGAACATTCTGACCGATATTTAGTAAACGGTGGTATTAAGGATAGTCACATACCACAGCACGAGCACTTGCTGGAGATTAAAAGTGCCAAAGGATTTTGAGAAAGTTATGAAAAGAGCTGTTTTAATATTGCCCGTATTAAGTTCCTTTGTAATGAGCTCTGAGAAGGTAACATGGGTATGCCGAATGCACAGGATGCTCAAACGTCATGGTGAGGGTCCAGAAATATATCAATAGAATGTATGTGACTGGTTAATAGAACAAAATATTCACTAACATTTTAATCAGGAAGTACTAAAGAGAGATGGCCTTATTCACAGGCAAACACTTTCCTTAATTTCCTTTGTGAAGTGGAATGATTACCTTTTATTTCCAAAAGGATTCATTTTCTTTCCTTCAGTACTGCAGTCTAGAACCATGGTTACCTGGTAAGCAGTAGCATTGGCAGTGTCTGTAAGGAAAGATGGTATCAACTATGAATGAAGGGTGAACTTAATTCCTTCAAATAGATAGTTGATAGCAATACAAAATTTGAGGTTAGTAAGAACATCCAGACGGTAATTGCTATCTGCATGCTGGGTTCTATTAGAAGTAGGACTGTAGTTGATAAAGTTGTCTGTGAAACTTTGGGGGCATCAGTAATGCAGGGGAACTGGAAATCCGTTAGAGGGCCGATGATGCTTCATCCTAAATTGATAAATACATCTCTAGCATTATCTGGTTGACTTAGTGTCAGTACTTCGTGGTTCATGAATGTAGTCCCATTTTAGTTTGTCTGCACTTGCTCTGTGTCTGTTTTTATTTCTGAAGGTTATATAAAGAGATGGACTGTCTTGACTAGTTCTATTGTGCATCTCAGTTTAGCATTAGTTATTTGATAGGTCTAGTCATTTAGAGCTTCATTTTGGTAACCATTTGAAATGCGGGACCCTCTAGAGCAAGTCCCAAAATAAGGCGACTGAATGTACATAAACAGACTTACATATACAAAGCTGGACATGGTCATTTCTCAGAATATTCCCTTTTCTCCGAGGTATGGCGATCTCAGAGTTAGTACATATAAGTCAGGGGGTGTAGGGGTGCAAGGGGGGCTTGCCCCCCCAAAAAGAAGTTTAAAGGAGAAGAGCAATTTTTGAGATTCACTATTCTCCTGGGTTTTCTGTCTTTTTTTTTTTTGGTCTGTTAGCATGTGACATTTCGAGTGTCAACATTTCAGCAGGGAGCCCTTCATTTTTCATTTGATTTTGACTCATCTTAATAGACTGACGGCATTAAGTATGAAGGAGAATGTCCCTTTATTAGTTTGTAACTTTGTTCAAACATACATTTAGGAGGGTGTATTACTAATCTCTGCGGAGTATGGTAGTAGCAGAGTTGCAATGTGTTTTATTATCTGGTAAGCAGTGAAATGCAACAGGAATTAGGTTTCCATATTCAGCCCTGTTTTGTGTTCTGCCAGCTTGTACAGACTTGGAAAATGAGAGGAGCTAATATAAAGTATCTTGCACTTCTCCCTGTGTATATAATAGTAATCCTGGAAGGAAGCCTGGAGATGCCACATAAAATGACACACTCTGCTTATGCTGACCTCATGTTTAATAGATACTTGGCACTTACTTAAGCATCGCTACAGAAATCAGGGTTATTCTTGTTCCACATGAGCTGCCTTCCTAAAGACTAGGATAGCTCCACAAAGGAAACATTCTCGGATGAAAAACCTATAATGACTTTACATAATTAATACAAATACCCTTTAAACTGCTTCTTACTTATTTATCAGAATATGATTTCAGCTAAAGTACTGATAATCTAACTTCCAGCTCACCCATACCTCATTTGGGTCTATTTCACTGTACTTTTCACAGCAATCAAATAAATCACAGTTAGAGCCCAAGTTGCACCAGCCATTGCCAACAACATTTGTTTATTCTGTTATGCGACGTTTCATCATTCCTTTGGAGGTGGTATTTGCCCATTCATGGGATCATAGGAGATTACTAGGCTAATGGCTCTGGGGCCCTTACAAGCCTAGCCAAGAGTTTATCCCCAGTAAAGAAACCACAATCAGCACCTGTCTCCCCTGTCATTGAGGGACACAGGTGGAACCCCTGGGACAAATTTGTGGTTCCCCATCCACTCATCAAGGTTGTGCTTGAAGCGGGTCAGTGACGTACTTTGCTTGACATGTATGGAGAGACTGTTCCAGAGAGGGGGCAGCCTCTGGGAGACAAACCTCTCTCCAGCTGTGGTAGCTACAGAAGTCTTGCTTGCAGCAAAGAAAGCAGTTCCCAAATCCAGTTTATTATGCCATCTATGTTTGCTGAGTTTGCTGGTGAACATTGTGCCATAAGTGATATATTTGCAATTCCTCAGCTAGCAGGGATTTCATAGATGGTATGGGATAGATTCAACTCTTCACATTGCCTGCCCCTCATTGAAGCTGTCTTTATATTCGGCCTTGTATTCAGTTTACTAAATCTCCCCCTAAACTCTCAGCATTTTGGGCAAAACACTGAAAAAAAATGTCTGCCTTAAAAACTAATAAAAATGAACTGATTACCCCCCCCCCCCCTTATCCCACCTTCATAATACTTTCCCCAAAGTGATCAATAACTCCACCACCACTCTATTTCATTCACAAAACAAAGATTTTCTAATCATCACCAGACTCATAAAAAGTTATAACACTTAGTGCAGCACTAAAGAAATAAAAACTCTGTACCAACGAAGGGATGATGCCTGGCACAAACGGAAGACCTCACCCTTCCCTGAAAATAGAGATGACTTTAGTAACCTGAGGACCATGACTAGAAAAGTAACCAGAAGACATAAAGTCCACTCCATTTGCAACTTCCGGAACTGAGCACTGTACCCCCAAAATGTCTTTGGAATCTCATTAGCTACTTAATAGGACATCCTCCCAAGTCTTCCAACTGTAGAAAGATACTAGTCTTACTCCGTCTGAACAACTCACAAGCTTAGACATGCTACAAGAATTTTTAACACTACCCCCATAACCTCCTCAATCTTCCTAAGTCATCAGAAACATCTTACCCACATCTTTGCACACCAACATCCTACTTCAAAAAATCAATGAAAAATATACTGAAAAACTCTTGGACAAAATCCCCACCTGACTTTCTTTCTGGTTCCAGTTGGCTTCTTCCCTGGCTTATTATAACGTGCAAGGAACATCTAACCTATTCTCTATCACCTATGAAAGTTATGTCTAGCCACAAATACTATACCAGCCATTGGGAAAGTTAGACCCCATCCCCAAACAAGCCATTCCAAAAAATCCAATCCTTTGTGCCCAGTATCAGTTTTGCCCACCCTTGGCAAGATTTTAGAAAACTCATATTTGCACATCTTCCAGACTATATCCAGAAATATTGCATCCTCTCTCTACATCAGTATAGCTTCTGGACAGTTCACAGCAGAATGACCACCTTAGAGACACTTGCAGATGACATTCTTCAAAATGCAAACAAGGGACTTTTGATCATTTCAGTTTTCATTGACTTGACCAAAGCCTTTTACTTCACTGACCATGAACTCCTTTGCCATTGTCACATTGAATGCTTCCAGTGTTACTACATTCACATTTAATAAGAAAATACTAACAACTTTTTACTGCCGGGTGAAGCAGTGGTGTGGTGTGAAAGCTTGCGTTTTTTTATTTAACTTTGGGAATTTAACTGAGCCATTAGTGTTTTGTTGCTGTAAGTTTTGGCTTGGTTCTGTCTTGAGCTACCTTTATTTGTTGACACTCATATTTACTGGGAGGTTGCCCAATTTATCCAAAACTCCTCCAGTGAAGAAATACTTTTATACCTTTACGTCTTTTGGAATCATACTCCTGTTTTTATTTTCAGTTTCTTCGCCATCATGATCGCCGTTCAGTGAACAGCTTTTATTGTGTTAACATGCCTGTAAAGGTGAGACCACAAGATCTCTACGCTGAGTAGGGGGTCTCACCGGTAGGGCTTATGAATGATTCACATTCTCCCTCTTTGCACAAGTAATGCTGCGTCCTGTGTCACACGACCTCTCGCTTTTTTTACTGTCATTTTCCAACAACTTTCTGCATGAAAGTCATCTAAACTATTTACAGTAAGTTTCCACTTCTCAAATACTTCAGTTAATTAGTACACCAGCCATCATTAGATTCTTCTTCATCGCTTGGTGGGGAAACTGTTCCTGCAGTCTTCCTCTTAGGGTATATTACTTTGCATTTGGATTGGTTGTGTTAAATATAGGCCGCCATGTGATAGAACATTTCCTGCAGTTTTTCCATACCAGTTTCATGATGTGTACATGTTCCTATGTAAATGCTGCACTGTAGATCTTTGTGTCAACTGCAAAGATACACATATTTTCTTCCGTAACATTTAAGGTGTTGTCAGGATACAAAGTAATCAGCTCTCTCAACTCAGAACTAGCATAACCAGTCAGGAGGAGAAGGTGACCAGACACACCACAAATCCAGTCTCACATAGACCTACCACAACTGCAAACCAAACACATAAAC
Source organism: Protopterus annectens (assembly GCF_019279795.1). Classification (NCBI taxonomy): domain Eukaryota; kingdom Metazoa; phylum Chordata; order Ceratodontiformes; family Protopteridae; genus Protopterus; species Protopterus annectens. Next base: position 1,815,031,215 of record NC_056744.1, read on the forward strand.
ACACAAAAACATACTCAGAGGCTCTAAATAAAAATCTGCCAAAGCAACAGAGACCTCCAAAGCAGACATCCAAGCAACCACTACCCCAAAACAAAACACGTGCAACACATAGTTCACAAAGTCAGTGTGCCAAACAGTCACAGCCCTTAAGGCTAAACAACATACCTAATACACTTGTAATAGGTGACTCTATAGTCAGACACACTGACGTCCCGCTCACCAGGCTGAACAAGGAAAAGACAGTCCGACACAAACCATTGACACGCACGGTGGAACCAGCACACGGTTCAACCAAGTCATCCAAAAGAGCCAAAAAGTGAACCGGCACAAGGAAGAAAAATGCCTAAATCTTCTTTATTGTGGCAACATCAAAAAATAACAAATTGCAACTTGCAAACCGGTTTTGGCTATCTTTCCAGCCTTCTTCAGTGCAAATAGAAAACACAAATGGCACATCCTGCTTCTTCCTTATATAACCAACATGTTTTAAAGAAATATCCACATGCAATACCATCAGTATCAACATATTGTGATAAAATAAAATAGATGTTGATAAATTGCATCATATTTGTCATATAGACAAAACATTAAATAGCAAAAGTAATGTAAAAAACAACAAAAACAGCCAGAGAACTGAGCTGGCATCAATAGTTACATGATTGCATTAAGACCAGGTTTAAATACAGCTCCCAACCTGGTGATCCATGAGGATTCCATATTATTAAGTCTATCATGCCAGCCAGCTTTCAGAGATCTATGCATGTGGATTTTATCAATAATAGTAAATTTAAATTGGGCAGTTTTATGGGTCATGCTATGTTTGTATAAAGCATTCGAAATTTTACAATTTCTGATAGCACTAAGATGTTCACTTATCCAGAATCTTGCTGCCCAATTTAAATTTACTATTATTGATAAAATCCACATGCATAGATCTCTGAAAGCTGGCTGGCATGATAGACTTAATAATATGGAATCCTCATGGATCACCAGGTTGGGAGCTGTATTTAAACCTAGTCTTAATGCAATCATGTAACTATTGATGCCAGCTCAGTTCTCTGGCTGTTTTTTGTTGTTTTTTACGTTACTTTTGCTATTTAATGTTTTGTTTATATGACAAATATGATGCAATTTATCAACATCTATTTTATTTTATCACAATATGTTGATACTGATGGTATTGCATGTGGATATTTCTTTAAAAACATTTGGTTATATAAGGAAGAACCAGGATGTGCCATTTGTGTTTTCTATTTGCACTGAGGAAGGCTGGAAAGATAGCCGAAACCAGTTTGCAAGTTGCAATTTATTATTTTTTGATGTTGCCACAATAAAGAAGATTTAGGCATTTTTCTTCCTTGTGCCGGTTCATTTTTTGGCTCTTTTGAACAAGGAAAAGGTCACAGTAAGCTGCCTGTCGGGCGCTAGAATCCACCACATAACACAAGCATTCAGGTCACTCCAAAGCAGGTACAAATATGACTCAGTCATTGTCCATGCTGGTGTGAATGACCTGAGACGTACCTCCCTGGACTACATGAAAAGAGACATAGAGGAGCTCTCTGATTATGTAGCCCAGGCTGGTATGACCCTGACCTTGAGCAGCATCTTACCCTCACCTAGAATGATGCCACAGTATAAAGACAAAATGATCAATTTTAACAATTGACTTAAGTATTGGTGTCATTCAAAGGGGATAAAGTATCTGTCTGCTTGGCATGACATGCTCGACAAGCCACGCTGCTTCGCAAGGGACGGCTTGCACCTGTCATCCCTGGGCTTTTGGATATTGGCAAAGGCTCTTGCCACCCCCATAGTGTCTTTTTTAGGCAAGGCTCAAAAGACAAACCCACCTCCCTAGAAAACACAAGTAGAAAGAAACTAAGGGTAATGCTGCTCAACGCCAGAAGTCTAAACCTCAAGATGCATGCTCTCAAAGCCCTCCTAAGGTTGGAGAACATCAATGTCTGTGCAGTGACAGAAACCTGGTTCAAGGCTCCCGAGAGCACCCCAGCACTACCAGGTTATACCTCATATCATGCTTTTCGCCCCCAAAACTTGGACCGAACCACAAAAGGAGGGGGAGTATCCATATTCATCAAGGATACCCACACCTCCAGGTTAGTGGCAATACACAAAGCATCGAAGACCATCCATGTGCAACCAACAGTGGGCAAAACTGCCCTCCAGTTTGTAGCATGCTACAGACCACCCTCTCAAACTCAGGAACTCCACTCGGCCTTCCTAAAGACACTGGAGAATATGAAGGTCTCTCCAAACACCATCATATTGGGGGACTTCAACTACCCAAACATAGACTGGGAGCATTACTCAAGCCCCAACACCCTAGCCCAAAGGTTCCTAGAATTCATAAACTCAAATGCTATGGAACAACTAGTCACCACTCCCACAAGAGGGGAAAACATATTAGACCTGATCATCACAAACATGGGGACACAATGTTCCATACCAGAAGTATACCCCTCATTGGTAAGATCGGACCATAAATTAATCTCACTGGAAATCCACATCCCGCCCCCACCCCCAGCACAGAAGACCACAGTGAAGAACTTCTCAAAAGCTGACTTCACACTTCTTAAGACCAAAGTGGAATCCTTCAAGGCCCCCGGGCCAGTGGAAACCACAGCCCACTCTGCTGAATCATTTATAAACACATTCTATGGACACCTTCAGGAATGCATGGATCATGCAATCACAAATAAAACCAAGACCCATTCCCCCAAAGGCAGGTGTCCTGTCTGGTGGACCCCAGCCATTAATAAGCTATACAACAGAAGGAGGAAGCTACTACATGATAGAGCAAAATCCCTAAAAGGGAAGGCATCTCTGATCAGTACTAGCAAAAAAACTACGAACACTCATAAAATCATCCAAGGTCAATTTTGAGAGAAAAATTGCACAAGACACTAAAGATATTCACAAGGCTTTCTTTAGTTATGTTAGAAACCTGGGTGGAAACTCTCAGATATGCTCAGAGTTAGTCCAAAATGACAAAAAATACACTGAATCCACAGATATTGCCAACATACTAGCAGACAGGTTCAGTGCAAATTTCTCCCCCTCCCCCCCAAAAGGACAAATATCTATCCCAGCAGAGAGTTGCCTCCCTGACATCTCAGATGCCCAGGTGAGAGCCGCCCTCTCCAAAGTTAAAAACACAGCATCAATGGGATCAGACGGTGTCCCGGTTTGCGTGCTACATGAACTCCAAGAAGAGCTAAACCCACACATAAGGCTGCTGTTTAATCTCAACCTTACTACAGGATATGTACCCAAAGAATGGCATACAGCAACAGTGGTCCCACTCCACAAAGGAGGTGCTTCTATGGACCCTGGAAACTACCGCCCTATAAGCTTGACAAGCCTGGTCTGCAAAGCTATGGAGAGGATCATTATGGAACTCATAAACAAAGACATTGGGGACCTACAGACATTGGATCCTACCCAATTCGGCTTTGTTAAGGGCAGATCCTGCCTCTTGAACCTGGTCGACTTTTTTGAAACAGTCAACAATGCCATTGATGAGGGTAAGGTAGTTCACACAGCCTACCTTGACCTTGCAAAAGCCTTCGACACAATACCCTACTCGGGCATCATAGACAAGCTCTCCAACTTAAATATAAACCCCTATGTCATAAGATGGGTTGCAAACTGGCTCAAGGACAGAACCCACAAGGTCAGAATTGCTGGAGCCATGTCAGACTCTAAACCAGTTACAAGTGGCATCCCACAGGGCTCAGTCCTGGGACCTCTCTTGTTCGGTATTTATTTTTCTGAGGTACAGGCTAACATGGGAGGATTGTGGCTGACCAAGTTCACAGATGACTGCAAACTGGGTGCCATAATTGATTCTCCAGCGGACACAAGCATCCTTCAGAGAGGCCTCATAGAAATGGATAACTGGTGCCAGAGCCATGGCCTTAAACTAAATGCCAAAACGTGTATAGTCATACCCTTTGGGAAAAACAAAGTGCCCACAAATTACCACATAGGTGGTAATCCATTAAGTACGGAAGAAGTAATTAGGGACCTAGGGACCCAAATTGACAGTAACCTCTTGTTTGACACTCACATTGTCAAAGTGGTTAGAAAGACCTTCTATATTACCCACCTTATCATGAAAGGATTCACATCTAGATCAAGAGAGGACATTGTGCCCCGTTACTCTTCCCTCATCAGGCCCATAATTGAGTACAATGCCCCATTTCGGATGTAGCTTACCCGATACCTGCAGCAATTAGAAAGACCCCAAAAGTACCTCACCAAGAGGATCAAGGGACTCAAACACATGCCATATGCTGCCCGGCTAAAGAAACTCCAGCTCTACTCAGTCACATACCGCCTACTTAGAGGCAATCTATGCCTGACGTACAAGGCCATGTCCAACTCGGAATTAATGGACATGCTCCACCTCAGGAAATCCAAATCCACCAGAGCTATGCGAGCAAGAGATTTGAACCTCAGCACAGAAATAAATAGGACATGCTGGAGGGACAGATTCATAACCCAGAGACTCCCTTCACTCTGGAATAGAATCCCAGTCCATGTTAGGCAGAGCCCCTCACTGACTCTCTTCAAGAGAAATCTTGATGAGTGGATGGGAGATCGTAGGTTTACCCCAGGGGTCACTTCTGTGTCACTGCTAGACAGAGGTACAGTAAACTAAACCTTAAAATGGGCACAGTATACTCACTCCAAGGGGTGGCGAAAGCCAAACACACTCTGGCTAGGCTTATAAATGCCCCAGGGCAGATAGCCTAGTATGAACCTATGAACCTAAGATAAAGAGGAATATAATGACACAAGTGGTCATATATGTTTACCTTCATTAGCAGAGCCACCATTTTATACACACACACACACACACACACACACACACACACACACACACACACACACACACACACACACACACACACACACACACACACACACACACACACACACACACACACACACACACGTGCATGCGCGCGAGCACAGATGCGCACAAACGCACACGCGCACACACACACACACACACACACACACACACACACACACACACACACACACACACACACACACACACACACACACATACACACACACACACACACACACACACACACACACACACACACACTCACACACACACATACATGTACACATGTAGATATACATAGGGCTTCATATTTACCTCTATGGTTACTACAGCATACATATCTCACCCATACACAGAGGAACACACATATACACTTATCTGTGTATTATACTTAATTATGTTGAAAGGAGGTGCTAAATGTTGTCCTGTTTGTAGAATGGTCTGTTTATTGTGCTTTTTTAGTTTTCTCTTGATAAATGTATGACATTTTTGAAAACAAACGCATGCTTCTGATATTATCATTAATATTGCTTCCAGGAAAAGGTTGAAAACTTGAAGAAGTTTGTTGACTCTCAGTTTGAAATGCTTCACCTTTTTCTCCTTGAGAAGCAACAACAGCTGATTCATAAGCTAAAGAAAAAAGAACTAGTGATTCTGAGAGTAATAAAAGAAAACCTGAGGATCATTGAAAATGAGAAAAGGTTCACCGAGGAACTTCGTGCCAATATTCAGACAAAGATGAAGCAAAAAGATATTGTTGCTTTAATGACAGTAAGAAATCTTTACAACTTTACTATTTGTAATAGCTCCGATTACAGACATGAATGCAATGGATCTTTTTAAAAGCAAGCATCTATATTTCTTGAACATTCCCCTTTCAGTATTTAACATTCTTTAGTCGCTAGGGTTGCTCTCAGCTCAAGGCTTGCAGACCTACATCTTACCGGTATTCATAAATGGCAGCACTTCCTTTGGGTCTGTCTGTGCAGAAGCTGGGTACTTTCATTTCTGCCTACACATTCTGCAACATCCTATTGCATCTCCCTAGTACTCAAGGATAAGCAGGGCTGTCTACAGTTCTAGTGCTGCAGACCCACCATTTTAGCATCTCCCCAGTATCCCAATTTGGCCTGTACAGACCCCCCCCCCAAATTGTACCCACTTTTCTCCAACATTCCAGGAATGGACTGCATCCTGCCTACACCTCCCTGGTATTCTAGGGCAGGTAGGACAACCTTAGTTTCTGCCAGTGCCAACATCAGCATCCTATCTATCAGCTGGAAATCTACCAAAGCTTTGCTCATATGAAGTTACAGTTCAGTGGCCTCACCCTGACTGTAAGTGGTCTGTCACAGTTCAGTAGCCCAATCCTGACTGTAAGTGGACTGTAACTGGTCTGTCACAGTTCAGTGGCCCCATCCTGACTGTAAGTGGTCTGCAGTCATATGAAAATAAGCAGGTATGCAGCAACAGTCAGGCAAGACTTTTGTCTGTCCAGTCAACACTTTTTTCCCCTCTCTATCCCTAGAGTCAACCCCTCCAATATATGATGACACATTTGGCTAGCCATATCCAGTGGCCCCTCACACTATGTTTTATGATTCAAATCCCTTAATAACAGCTGTTTCTCTATATCATGAGCAAGAAATGTAATCCCCAGCTCACCCAACCCATGGAGCTCATATTCTGTACTAATATTATTGTAACACAAGTGCATTACCTCATACTTAATCCCCATCCCGCCCAACCCATGGAGCTCATATTCTGTACTAATATTATTGTAACACAAGTGCATTACCTCATACTTAATCCCCATTCCGCCCAACCCATGGAGCTCATATTCTGTACTAATATTATTGTAACACAAGTGCATTACCTCATACTTAATCCCCATCCCGCCCAACCCATGGAGCTCATATTCTGTACTAATATTATTGTAACACGTGCATTACCTCATACTTAATCCCCATCCCGCCCAACCCATGGAGCTCATATTCTGTACTAATATTATTGTAACACAAGTGCATTACCTCATACTTAATCCCCATCCCGCCCAACCCATGGAGCTCATATTCTGTACTAATATTATTGTAACACAAGTGCATTACCTCATACTTAATCCCCATCCCACCCAACCCATGGAGCTCATATTCTGTACTAATATTATTGTAACACAAGTGCATTACCTCATACTTAATCCCCAGCTCACCCAACCCATGCAACTCATATTCTGTACTAAGATTACTGACAGTTCAGTGGTCAATCAGAAAGTGATCTTTATCCTTTCTAGTGAGTCTAACAAACATCTACAGGATACATTTTCAGTGTTGCTAGAGTCACCACATGTTTTACAGGGACATCCACTCATTCTGCCCTTTCCCCAAGCCACAGTGACCATGGACACTTCCTTACGAAGGGGGGGGGGCACATTAACTAGGAAAGAGACAGTGTAAAACACATGGTCTCACACAGAGGCCATTTTCACATCAGTATTTTTGAGAGGAGAGCAGTTCTCCTAGAATTTCAGGCATTTCAGGATTCTCTCCCCTTAGTTGTGATTTCCATATGGACAGAATATCATCTGGTACATCAGCAAACATGGAGGAACCAGAGCTGATCCCGTGTGTTGAGAGGCAATGAGAACGTGGCAAAGGCTGGTATCTTCTCACCACTTCCTAACTGCAATGCATATCCAGGAGACTCCAACATACTGCAGGACAAGATGAGCAGATCCATGCCGCCCTTTCATGACTGGTCCTTCTAGTCGCCAGTAAAGGAGCAGATTTGCAGCCAATGTGGCCAATCTTGTTGCAATCTCTTTGTCTGTTCCCACAACACCAAATGCAACAAGTTCTTAACTCTAATTTCCCATGAGGGGGAGTCACCATAGGATGTTCTAATGCATCCTTGGCCCCCAGGTTTCTTATCTGACTTTCACCCAACACCACTGATTCCAAAGTTCTTATGGAAAGCATCAGTGATTAAGGTCATAATAGTCCTTATAGTCCCTTATTGGCCTTGACAAGTGTGGTTTCCCATTCTCTGGCCTCATCTAATCCGCCCGCCTTGGGTCCTGGGCTTGGGTCCAGATTTACTTTCTCACCCATCAAGGCTGCCTTACCTGAACATTCAATCCCTCAGTTTCACCACATGGTTTCTTCAATTCCAATGATGGTTCGATAGTCCATGTTGTCATCCCCAGCTGTCTACATTTTGTCATCCTCAGAGGTCTACATTTTGTCATCCCCAGCTGTCTACATTTTGTCTTCCTGTCAAAATCCTTCTACTATGTAGGCTTATAGAAGTAAATGGAAAAGGTGTATTTGGGCTGTAGAGAAAAATATTGATCCTTTTTAGCCCCTCTTCCATCTATATTGCATTTCTTTGCACATCTTGCTCAACGTGGTGCCAGCTATTCCACTGCTAAAGTACAGTTAACTCCAATTTCCTCATTCTACATATGGGAAATCATACACCCATAGCTTCCCCTAGATTCTTCAAAGCCTTTCTTCCAGGTGCTTTCTTACTCTGGACTCCACCTAGAGATCCAGTCCCTCCATGGGATATTACCGTTCTTTTCCAGGCCCTGACAGTCCTACCTTTGAACCTGCTGCAAAGGTGGATCTAAAGTTTTTATTATGGAAGGCTTTATTTCCTTTGGCTGTCACTTCTGGCAAGAGTATTTCTGAGCTGCATGTATTATCATCAGAACCATATTTAATTGTTGATAAGGATACTGTGTCTCTGAGAACCAATCCTTATTTTCTCCTCAAGGTGGTGTCAAAATATTCTGTTACTCATCCCATAACTTTTCCAGTTTTCTTTACAAATTTTTCAAATAAGGGTGAATATGCCCTACATTCACTAGAAATTCATCCCCAGTTACATTTTACCTGTACCAGACTAAGCCCTTTAGAAAATCTGACCGGTTATTTGTGTCCTTCTTCAATGCTAAATTAGGAAAAACTGTGTCCAAAGTTACTCTTTAATGACACATGACTCAGTGCATTTCCTTTGTTTGTCAAGAAAAGGGAATTCCTCTCCTTTCCACTCAAAAAGCTCATTCTACCAGATCAGTGGTCTCATCTACAGCCTTTTTCTCCAGTGTTCCAGTTGATGACATATGTACTGCAGGTACCTGGTCCAAGGCTTATACCTTCATCTCACATAACAAATTGGATATGCGGTCCAGATCTGGGGCCTTTTTTGGTTCAGATATGCTCCAGAATATCCTTCCATGAGACCTTCCAAGTATAAAAGTTGCTGAAGCCTCTGTTCCATATATTGAGGAACTGACAGAAAAGACAACATCAGATACGAAAGTTATGTACTCATCATAATCGATCTGTGTTGTCTGCTTCCATCCTTTCCTCAACTTCCCTCCCAGCTTCCCCCTCCTTATTTTGTTTTTTGTGGAAGTATAGTTTCGGCCCCAAAACTTGACCAAACCACAAAAGGAGGGGGAGTATCAATATTCGTCAAAGATACCCACACCTCCAGGTTGGTGGCACAGCACGAAGTATCAGAGACTATCCATGTGCAACTAACAGTGGGTAAAACTGCCTTCCGGTTTATAGCCTGCTACATACCACCCTCCCAAACCCAGGAACCCCACTCGGCCTTCCTGAGAACACTGGAAAATATGAAGGTCTCTCCAAACACCATTATATTGGGCGACTTCAACAACCCAAACATAGGCTGGGAGCATTACTCTAGCTCCAACACCCTAGCCCAAAGGTTCCTAGAATTTATAAACTCAAATGCTATGGAACAACATGTTACCACTCCCACAAGAGGGGAAAACATACTGCACCTGATCATCACCAACATGGGGACTCTGTGCTCCCGACCAGAAGTGTATCCCTCACTGGTAAGATCAGACACATCCCGACCCCACCCCCTGCCCAGAAAACCACAGTGAAAAACTTCTCTAAAGCAAATTTCACACTCCTCAAAACCGAGGTGGAATCCTTCAAAGCCCCTGGGCCTGTGGAAAATACAGCCCAGACCACAGAATCCTTTATAAACGCATTCTATGAACACCTTCAGGAATGCAAGGATCATGCAATCCCAAATAAAACCAAGACCCAATCCTCCAAAGGCAGACGTCCTGTCTGGTGGACCCCAGCCATAAACAAACTATACAATAGAAGGAGGAAGCTACTACATGATAGAGCAAAATCCCAAAAAGGGAAGGCATCTCTGATCAGTGTTAGCAAAAAACTACGGGCACTCATAAAATCGTCTAAGGCCAGCTTAGAGAGAAAAATTGCACAGAACACTAAGGATAATCACAAGGCTTTCTTTAGTTATGTTAGGAACCTGGGTGGGAATTTCCAGATATGCTCAGAATTAGTCCAAAATGACAAAAAAATACACCAAACCCACAGACATTGCCAACATCCTAGCTGACAGGTTCAGCGCAAACTTCTATCCCCCCTCCCCACCAAAAGGGCAAATATCTATCCCAGCAGAGTGCTGCCCCCCTGACATCTCAGATGCTCAGGTAAGAGCCGCCCTCTCTAAAGCAAAAAACAGAGCATCAATGGGACCAGACGGTGTCCCGGGCTGCGTCCTACATGAACTCCAAGAAGAACTAAACCCAAACATAAAACTACTGTTCAATCTCAGCCTTACTACAGGATATGTACCCAAAGAGTGGCGTACAGCAACAGTGGTCTCTCTCCACAAAGGTGGTGCCTCAACGGATCCTGAAAACTATCGCCCCATAAGCCTGACTAGCTTGGTCTGCAAAGCTATGGAAAGGATCATCATGGACCTCATAAATAAAGATATTGGGGACCTACAGACACTGGATCCTACCCAGTTCGGCTTTGTTAAGGGCAGATCCTGCCTCTTAAACCTGGTCAATTTCTATAAAACAGTCACCAAGGCCATTGACGAGGGGAAGGTGATCCACACAGCCTACCTGGACCTCGCAAAAGCCTTCGATACAGTACCCCACTCAGGCATTATAGATAAGCTCACCAGCTTAAATATAAACCCCTATGTCACTAGATGGGTTGCAAACTGGCTCAAGGACAGAACCCACATAGTTAGAATTGCTGGAGCCATGTCAGACTCCAAACCAGTTACAAGTGGCATCCCACAAGGCTCAGTCCTGGGACCTGTCTTGTTCGGTATATATTTCTCGGAGGTACAGGCCAACACGGAAGGACTGTGGCTGATCAAGTTCGCAGATGACTTCAAACTGGGTGCCATAATCGACTCTCCAGCCGACACAAGCATCCTCCAAAAGGGCCTCATAGAAACAGACAACTGGTGCCAGACCCGTGGCCTCAAGCTAAATGCCAAAAATTGTATAGTCATCCCCTATGGCAAAAACAAAGTGCCCACAAATTACCACATAGGTGGTAATCCATTAAGTACGGAAGAAGTAATTAGGGACCTGGGGACTCAAGTTGATAGCAGTCTCTCATTTGACAACCACGTGGCCAAAGTGGTTAGAAAAACATTTTATATAGCCCACCTAATAAAACCAAATATCCACGGGAGGCTAATGACACACCAGCAAAAACGGCAAAGACAGCAAATAGCGTATACAGGTTTATTATCCGCTTTCGTACAATACTTCATCAGAATAAGTACACAAGTTAAAAAATCCACTTAAATACCAACAACTAGCCATGTGCTTAATCAAACAATTAAGTAATCAGCAAATATTTAAACTACCAAAACTAAAAATAACTTTATAAAAAATATAAATATATCTATATTTAAATAAATATATGTTAAAAAACATGAACAAAAACTAGTACTATAACAACTAAAAATGAGAATAAACTAAATTCCCTTCTTTGTTAATATTTAATTTACGTTGTTTTAAAAAACACTTAATATTAATGGTCTCGTTGAGACCTGGGAATGTATCAGATTTTAATTTTATTTGCCAATATACCTCCCTTTGCAAAAGATAATTTTTAAAATCCCCATCTCTCATATCCTTCTGGCCCACCTCAAGTATAGAGAAAAGAAATTTACTAAAAGATGAACAATTTAATGAATGTTTAAATAAAGCATTTTTTTCATCTTTAGATTTGATGGCATATAAATGTTCTTTAATTCTTATTTTAATTTCCCTAGTGGTCATCCCTATGTAAAATGCGGTACAAGTGGAACATAAGGCAATATAAATAACTCCACTAGTATTACAATTAACATAACCTGGCACCTCCAGGGTCCTACTATATGTACTAACCGAAATGTAAGGGCCAGTGGAAATAAAGCGACAAATATTGCACTGATTGCAGGTAAACATGCCCCTTTTGTTGAACACTAATCTAGGAATCTTCTTCTGATTAATTTCCAGAATCCTCTTAATATTAAGACCATTTTTCTGGACAAAAATAGGTCTTTCTCCCACAGCATGAAAAATATCCTTATTGCCCTTAATAATACCCCAATTCTTCTTGATAATATTTTGAATGGCCTGACAATCAGAGCTCATTTCAAGTGAACAAATTAAATTAGCGTTCATCTTATTCCCTTTAACTACTCTACAAGGGGACTCCACCACATCATTTTGAAAATTTAATAGTGGAGAGTAAATAGAGTCCCTTTTGGACCAAATGTCAGCTTTAGTAACATCCAAAATGGATAAATCATAACCCCTCTTAATAAATAGGGAGGAAATAAAGAAAATTCATAATGCAAGTCCGTCCTTAGAGGTCATGCGGCTTGCCCGAATAAATTGACCCCTAGGGATATTGTTGGTTATATACCTGGGGTGCCCACTTTTGTAGTGTAAGTAACCATTGTTGAATGTCCTTTTGCGATAAATACGACTATGAAGTCTGTTTTCTGCTGAGTCCCACTTAAGTATGACATCCAAAAAATTGACATCCAATCCAATAGTACCCATAGTAAATTTTAAATAATCCGAAAATGTATTAATATCGGCAAAAAAATCATTAACAGTATTGTGATCACCTTTAATTATAAAAAATAAATCATCCATAAAACGACAAAAGAACAAAATATTATATTTGTCTGCCAAGGTGGGAAGATGTTGTTTTTCCCACCACGCCATAACCAAATTGGCAAAGGCTGGGGCCGCTGAGGAACCCATAGCGACCCCCCTCTTTTGCCTATAATATGTGTTCTCAAAAAGAAAAAAATTATTTTCCAAAACCACCTCTAATAATCTACATATAAGAGACACCTTGTCATTAGTGAAATTTTCATAATTAGAGGTCAAGATTTGTCTAATGGCCTCAACACCCTCTTGATGGGGAATACATGTAAAAAGTGAAACTACATCAAGGGTAAACATTATCTGGGTGTTGCAATTGAAACCAATGGTGCTAACAAACTTATTTATTTTCCTTAGAAAATGCCAGGAGTCCCAAATAAAAGATGGCTGTGTAGAAACAATGGGCCCTAAAATTGCATCCAAAAATAAAGATATCCCCTCCGTAACTGAATGGGGGGCCGAGACAATCGGTCGAAATGGCGGGTCACTGGCCCTTACATTTCGGTTAGTACATATAGTAGGACCCTGGAGGTGCCAGGTTATGTTAATTGTAATACTAGTGGAGTTATTTATATTGCCTTATGTTCCACTTGTACCGCATTTTACATAGGGATGACCACTAGGGAAATTAAAATAAGAATTAAAGAACATTTATATGCCATCAAATCTAAAGATGAAAAAAATGCTTTATTTAAACATCCATTAAATTGTTCATCTTTTAGTAAATTTCTTTTCTCTATACTTGAGGTGGGCCAGAAGGATATGAGAGATGGGGATTTTAAAAATTATATTTTGCAAAGGGAGGTATATTGGCAAATAAAATTAAAATCTGATACATTCCCAGGTCTCAACGAGACCATTAATATTAAGTGTTTTTTAAAACAACGTAAATTAAATATTAACAAAGAAGGGAATTTAGTTTATTCTCATTTTTAGTTGTTATAGTACTAGTTTTTGTTCATATGTTTTTTAACATATATTTATTTAAATATAGATATATTTATATTTTTTATAAAGTTATTTTTAGTTTTGGTAGTTTAAATATTTGCTGATTACTTAATTGTTTGATTAAGCACATGGCTAGTTGTTGGTATTTAAGTGGATTTTTTAACTTGTGTACTTATTCTGATGAAGTATTGTACGAAAGCGGATAATAAACCTGTATACGCTATTTGCTGTCTTTGCCGTTTTTGCTGGTGTGTCATTAGCCTCCCGTGGATATTTGGTTTTCTTGGTTTGAGCTTTATTTTGTTTATTGGTCGTTTATTCCATGGCGGAGGCTTTGGACGACGCCTTGCTTAATTTGAGCATTCATGCTACTCCAACTATGGAAGCAGGAAATCTCAACATGCTGTTTTTTGCTACGTTAACTGAGATCAAAAACTCATTGAAAATTTTAGCTTCAAGAGCCCATGACCCGGAAGTTACTATTAGAGCTTCCAGCCCGGTGGGGTCGAACAACGAACCGGAGTTTGGTGGAAATTATGATGAAGCAGTTCGTAATTCTGTTCCAGGAGTTCCTAAACAACAGCGCATTATGGGTCGGACGACCTTCAAAGAGTATTTCGACCGTGCCAGCAATCCGTTTAAGGAGTTGGGAACATCTGAAGGTATTCCGGACAATCTTTATAGTGATGATTTCAACACCAAGCGAGGGCAGTTGATCAAGTTACTAAAAAGGTACGATGCAATTCATATTGAAAACTGCTATTTTGCACGCTGCATGGAGCTAAACATAGTTCCAAAAGGGCTACGTTTTTTCAAGTGCCCCAACGGCGTACAAGCCGGTGATGCCTTTTTTGTTACATTGACCGGCTTCTTTAATGATGCTGGTGTGCAGTTTTTGAAATTGCTCTTTGACAATAATGTGACTAAAAAAGAACTGCTCAAGCAGGAAATTATGGACCTTGAACTGTTTTTCAAATGGCATTTGGGTGAAGCTAAATTTACTGATTTCTTTAGTTTAATTTCTAAGGAAATAGAACAGTTTTCGGCAGACAACATTGGTAGGAAACATTCAAAATTATTACGGGACCTTGATTCGTATAAAGCCAATTCTGCCTACTCTAATTTTGGGGTGCCCAATAAATCTTTTAAATCTGTTAATTATAAAGATTCTGTTACTAGAGGAGGGCCTCCAAATAGAGCTATTGGTCAAGGAAGTAATAATTTTTCGAAATATTCCTCAGCAGAAGTGGGGAACAATGTCAGTTCAAAGTTTAAAACCTATGACAGGATACCATCTAAGGCACCAACTAATAGCAAGGTATCTAATGAAGTTGGTGAAGTTGGTGAAGCTGGGGTTAACTTTTTAACTGATGTTGAACATTTTCCTTTATTACCTCAAGTGGAAACTAACAGTAAGACTTATAGTAATGCTCATGCAGATGGAGCAGGCAAGGAGAATCCAGCTCCATTACCTACATCAGCTTCCAATTCTAACAGGAGAAACCAGACAATTACTAAAACAGTTTCCACTAGGAGCCGGACTTTTTTGAGCTCCCAGTCATCAGGGGAGGAGACGTAGAGGACGACAACGACCACTTTTGTATTATAAATTTGACTGGACATGACTTTAGTGAAGTAGAATTGGATGTTCTTAAATTAGGTTTAAATTTTATTCCTCAATCTAGGGCCAATTATGTAAGAACCATTGTTGATATCAAAAAGTTTTCTCGTAAGTTAAATTTACATTATCTGTTGAATGATTTACCTACAACGGAGCGTGCCTTTTTTAAACCTTCTGTGTATTGTCCGAAATTACATCACACCTTAAAGGTGTTTGAGGAAATGTGTATTCAGGATGTTGATAGGTTATTAAATGATTATCCTAGTACTTTGTGTAACATTTCAGATTCTGAAAGGCACGCATTAAGTAATTTAACATCTATGACAAGTGAATTCCGCTTTATGAAAAGCGACAAGGGGAACAACATAGTCATTATGAAGAAGGAGTCTTATGTCAAGGGTATGTTAAAACTTTTAGCAAACAAAGACGAATATGAAATTGTTCCACTCTTTGAGATTAAGCGTTGTTTTCGTATGGTCCAATCATATTTATATGACGCTCTTATGAACGGAGAAATGAGTCATGAATTACATGAATTTTGTAGTGTTGAACATCCTAGGATAGGGGTACTTTTTGGGATCCCTAAGTCCCACAAGTCAATTTTGGACCCGCCATTTCGACCGATTGTCTCGGCCCCCCATTCAGTTACGGAGGGGATATCTTTATTTTTGGATGCAATTTTAGGGCCCATTGTTTCTACACAGCCATCTTTTATTTGGGACTCCTGGCATTTTCTAAGGAAAATAAATAAGTTTGTTAGCACCATTGGTTTCAATTGCAACACCCAGATAATGTTTACCCTTGATGTAGTTTCACTTTTTACATGTATTCCCCATCAAGAGGGTGTTGAGGCCATTAGACAAATCTTGACCTCTAATTATGAAAATTTCACTAATGACAAGGTGTCTCTTATATGTAGATTATTAGAGGTGGTTTTGGAAAATAATTTTTTTCTTTTTGAGAACACATATTATAGGCAAAAGAGGGGGGTCGCTATGGGTTCCTCAGCGGCCCCAGCCTTTGCCAATTTGGTTATGGCGTGGTGGGAAAAACAACATCTTCCCACCTTGGCAGACAAATATAATATTTTGTTCTTTTGTCGTTTTATGGATGATTTATTTTTTATAATTAAAGGTGATCACAATACTGTTAATGATTTTTTTGCCGATATTAATACATTTTCGGATTATTTAAAATTTACTATGGGTACTATTGGATTGGATGTCAATTTTTTGGATGTCATACTTAAGTGGGACTCAGCAGAAAACAGACTTCATAGTCGTATTTATCGCAAAAGGACATTCAACAATGGTTACTTACACTACAAAAGTGGGCACCCCAGGTATATAACCAACAATATCCCTAGGGGTCAATTTATTCGGGCAAGCCGCATGACCTCTAAGGACGCGGACTTGCATTATGAATTTTCTTTTATTTCCTCCCTATTTATTAAGAGGGGTTATGATTTATCCATTTTGGATGTTACTAAAGCTGACATTTGGTCCAAAAGGGACTCTATTTACTCTCCACTATTAAATTTTCAAAATGATGTGGTGGAGTCCCCTTGTAGAGTAGTTAAAGGGAATAAGATGAACGCTAATTTAATTTGTTCACTTGAAATGAGCTCTGATTGTCAGGCCATTCAAAATATTATCAAGAAGAATTGGGGTATTATTAAGGGCAATAAGGATATTTTTCATGCTGTGGGAGAAAGACCTATTTTTGTCCAGAAAAATGGTCTTAATATTAAGAGGATTCTGGAAATTAATCAGAAGAAGATTCCTAGATTAGTGTTCAACAAAAGGGGCATGTTTACCTGCAATCAGTGCAATATTTGTCGTTTTATTTCCACTGGCCCTTACATTTCGGTTAGTACATATAGTAGGACCCTGGAGGTGCCAGGTTATGTTAATTGTAATACTAGTGGAGTTATTTATATTGCCTTATGTTCCACTTGTACCGCATTTTACATAGGGATGACCACTAGGGAAATTAAAATAAGAATTAAAGAACATTTATATGCCATCAAATCTAAAGATGAAAAAAATGCTTTATTTAAACATTCATTAAATTGTTCATCTTTTAGTAAATTTCTTTTCTCTATACTTGAGGTGGGCCAGAAGGATATGAGAGATGGGGATTTTAAAAATTATCTTTTGCAAAGGGAGGTATATTGGCAAATAAAATTAAAATCTGATACATTCCCAGGTCTCAACGAGACCATTAATATTAAGTGTTTTTTAAAACAACGTAAATTAAATATTAACAAAGAAGGAATTTAGTTTATTCTCATTTTTAGTTGTTATAGTACTAGTTTTTGTTCATATGTTTTTTAACATATATTTATTTAAATATAGATATATTTATATTTTTTATAAAGTTATTTTTAGTTTTGGTAGTTTAAATATTTGCTGATTACTTAATTGTTTGATTAAGCACATGGCTAGTTGTTGGTATTTAAGTGGATTTTTTAACTTGTGTACTTATTCTGATGAAGTATTGTACGAAAGCGGATAATAAACCTGTATACGCTATTTGCTGTCTTTGCCGTTTTTGCTGGTGTGTCATTAGCCTCCCGTGGATATTTGGTTTTCTTGGTTTGAGTTTTATTTTGTTTAATAGCCCACCTAATCATGAAGGGATTCACATCTAGATCAGGGGAGGTCATCGTGCCTCTTTACTCATCCCTCATCAGGCCCATAATTGGGTACAATGCCCCTTTTTGGGATATACCTTACCAGACACCTGCAGCAACTGGAAAGACCCCAAAAGTACCTCACCAAGAGGATCAAAGGGCTCAAACAGATGCCATATGCTGCCTGGTTAAAGAAACTCCAGCTCTACTCAGTGGCATACCGCCTGCTCAGAGGCGTTCTGTGCCTGATGTATAAAGCCATGTCCAACCCGGAATTAATGGACATGCTGCACCTCAGAAAATCCAAATCCCATCGAGCTACGCACTCGAGAGACTTGAACCTCAACACTGAAATAAATAGGACATGCTGGAGGGACAGATTCATAACCCAGAGGTTCCCTTCACTCTGGAATAAAATCCCATTCCAGGTTAGGCAGAGTCCCTCATTGACTCTCTTCAAGAGGAATCTTGATGAGTGGATGGGAGATCATAGGTTTACCCCAGGTATCACTTCTGTGTCACTGTTAGACAGAGGCACAGTATACTAACCTCGAAAAAGGGCATAGCAAAATTAATTTAAAATGGGTGGCGAAAGCCAAACACACTCTGGCTAGGCTTATAAATGCCCTAGGGCAGATAGCCTAGTATGAACCTATGAACCTATCTAGAATGCATTTTCATTCTGAGATGGATCAAGCTGACCTGGCTCTGGCTCCTAAAGGTACTGTCTTTTTCTGCCTCTCTTTCCTCAAAGAGGTTAACACTTTATAGGTCATTTGCCCCTTAGGTTGCTTACAACTATATTTTATAATTTACATTGGCTTTCTGCATGAGCAAATTTGATAGGAGGTAGCTCACACAGGGATTATGGGTAGGGGGAGGAGCATGAGCACTGGATCCAAAGTTTGGAAATGGCCTTAGCCAGATCTGAAATCAAATCCAAGATCCATCTATTGAATAGGGATGGAAACAGACAACATAGATATATCATTATAAGGAGTACATAACTTTTATTTATTGCTTGGGGTTCTTTATGCCCCACTGCCCCATCCCCAGAAAACTTGAACTTTATATTATCTGCTCTGAAACTGTTGCACCATGGGGGTGGAAGTGTGACTTTTCCTTGTAACAAACTCAGTCCATGATGTAGTTGTATTACTTCTGTGGCTAAATGGCAGTTTTGCATGGATGGTATTTGAATGACACATCACCTCCTTATTTCTCTTGTTCTTTTACCTTACTTCTCGGCTATCCTGTAAATGTTAATCACCCACCTTACCCATCAGCACTCCTGTGAATGTTACCTGCCCGCATTACCCCTTGTTCTGTAGTCCTTATTATGGTCACATGTATCGAATGTCATCTCATATCTCGTGATGGGACTGACTAAGTAACCTGGGGATGATGGGGGGGGGGGGGGGGCTGAATAAAAACTAGTGATTAGAAGATGGTGCTACCCTGGTAGGGGAGAAGCTGACATAAGAGCTGGCAACAGTGGATGCCGTTTGTGAACTGTGTAAAACCCAGTGCCAGCACCGCTTAATTGGGTATAAACCATTCTCGGCTCCACAAAGTCTGCTCTTCACTTTTTCCCTTAGAACTGATCTATTTCTCATAATAAACACCCCATTCCTACTCATTGCTTTAGTGAGCCTGGCACTTGCTCACTAAAGCAATTATATAATTCAGCACTAAAAAATTAAAAGCACTACACCCTCACAAACTCCCCTTGAGTACCTTGTTCCCCATTGACCCTTTTTTTGAATTATAAAGGAATTCCCAATACTATTCTAGCATGTCCAAAGGTCAGTTGTCAATCTCCTCTCGGGTCCAGCTGGTGAATCTGGGAATCTTGAGGCAATGTTACAACTGCCTCATGTACACAGACAACCCTCCCCTCCTCCCAACAAATTCCAACACATGTGAGAGATGCAACCATATAGCCAAACTGGAGGCTAAGCTCTCTCATCTCAGTACTGGCGTAACCAGTCAGGAGGAGAAGGAATCCACACTCACTACAATTCCAGTCTCACATAGACCTATCACGACAGCAAACCAAACACATAAACACACAAAAACATACTCGGAGGCTCTAAATAAAAATCTGCCTAAGCAGCAGAGACCTCCAAAGCAGACACCCAAGCAACCGCTACCCCAAAACAAAACACGTGCAACACATAGCTCACAAAGCCAGTGTGCCGAACAGTCACAGCCCTTAAGGCTAAACAACACACCTGATACACTTGTAATAGGTGACTCTATTGTCAGGCACACTGACGTCCTGCTCACCAGGCTGAACAAGGAGAAGGTCATGGTGAGCTGCCTGTCGGGCGCTAGGATCCGCCACATAACACAAGCACTCAGGTCACTCCAAGGCAAGTACAAATATGACTCAGTCATTGTCCATGCTGGTGTGAATGACCTGAGAAGTACCTACCTGGACTACATGAAAAGAGACATAGAGGAGCTCTCTGAGCATGTAGCCCAGACCAGTATGACCCTGACCTTGAGTAGCATCTTACCCTCACCAAGAATGATGCCACAATATGAAGACAAGATGATCAATTTCAACAATTGGCTTAAGTATTGGTGTCATTCAAAGGGGATCCAATGCCTGTCAGCCTGGGATGACATGCTCGACAAGCCACGATTCTTCACTAGGGAAGGCTTGCACCTGTCACCCCTGTGCTTTCAGATATTGGCAAAGGCTCTTGCCACCCCCATAGTGCCTTTTTTAGGCAAGGCTCAAAAGACAAACCCACCTCCATAGGTATCACAAGGGATAAGAAACTAAGAGTAATGCTACTCAATGCCAGAAGTCTAAACCTCAAGATGCATGCACTGGAAACTCTCCTTAGCATGGAGAACATTGATATCTGTGCAGTAACACAAACCTGGTTCAAAGCTCCCAAGAACACTCCAGCACTATCAGGGTATACCTCATACCATGCTTTTCGGCCCCAAAACTTGGACCGAACCACAAAAGGAGGGGGAGTATCAATATTTGTCAAAGATTCCCACACCTCCAGGTTGGTGGCATAGCACAAAGCATCAGATACTATCCATATGTAACTAACAGTGGGTAAAACTGCCTTACAGTTTATAGCCTGCTACAGACCACCCTCCCAAACCCAGGAACCCCACTCGGCCTTCCTGAGAACAATGGAAAATATGAAGGTCTCTCCAAACACCATTATATTGGGCGACTTCAACAACTCAAACATAGACTGGGAGCATTACTCTAGCTCCAACACCCTAGCCCAAAGATTCCTAGAATTTATAAACTAAAATGCTATGGAACATCTTGTTACCACTCCCACAAGAGGGGAAAATATACTGGACCTGATCATCACCAACATGGGGAATCTGTGCTCCAGACCAGAAGTGTATCCCTCACTGGTAAGATCAGACCATAAACTAATCTCACTGGATATTCACATCCCGACCCCACCCCCTGCCCAGAAAACCACAGTGAAAAACTTCTCTAAAGCAAATTTCACACTCCTCAAAACCGAGGTGGAATCCTTCATAGCCCCTGGGCCTGTGGAAAATATGGCCCAGACGGCAGAATCCTTTATAAATGCATTCTATGAACACCTTCAGGAATGCATGTCTCATGCAATCCCAAATAAAACCAAGACCCAATCCTCCAAAGGCAGACGTCCTGTCTGGTGGACCCCAGCCATAAACAAACTATACAATAGAAGGAGGACGCTACTACATGATAGAGCAAAATCCCAAAAAGGGAAGGCATCTCTGATCAGTATTAGCAAAAAAAACTATGGGCACTCATAAAATTGTCTAAGGCCAGCTTAGAGAGAAAAATTGCACAGGACACTAAGGATAATCACAAGGCTTTCTTTAGTTATGTTAGGAACCTGGGTGAGAATTCCCAGATATGCTCAGAATTAGTCCAAAATGACAAAAAATACACCGAACCCACAGACATTGCCAACATCCTAGCTGACAGGTTCAGTGCAAACCCCCCCCCCCACCAAAAGGGCAAATATCTATCCCAGCAGAGTGCTGCCCCCCTGACATCTCAGATGCTCAGGTAAGAGCCGCCCTCTCCAAAGCAAAACACACAGCATCAATGGGACCAGATGGTGTCCCGAGCTGTGTTCTACATGAATTCAAAGAAGAGCTAAACCCAAACATAAAACTACTGTTCAATCTCAGCCTTACTACAGGATATGTACCCAAAGAGTGGCGTACAGCAACGGTGGTCCCTCTCCACAAAGGTGGTGCCTCAACGGATCCTGGAAACTATCGCCCCATAAGCCTGACTAGCTTGGTCTGCAAAGCTATGGAAAGGATCATCATGGACCTCATAAATAAAGATATTGGGGACCTACAGACACTGGATCCTACCCAGTTCGGCTTTGTTAAGGGCAGATCCTGCCTCTTAAACCTGGTCGATTTCTTTGAAACAGTCACCAAGGCCATTGACGAGGGGAAGGTGGTCCACACAGCCTACCTGGACCTCGCAAAGCCTTCGATACAATAACCCACTTGGGTATTATAGATAAGCTCACCAGCTGAAATATAAACCCCTATGTCACTAGATGGGTTGCAAACTGGCTCAAGGACAGAACCCACATGGTTAGAATTGCTGGAGCCATGTCAGACTCCAAACCAGTTATAAGTGGCATCCCACAAGGCTCAGTCCTGGGACCTCTCTTGTTCGGTATATATTTCTTGGAGGTACAGGCCAACATGGAAGGACTGTGGCTGACCAAGTTCACAGATGACTGCAAACTGGGCGCCATAATCGACTCCCCAGCCAACACAAGCATCCTCCAAAAGGGCCTCATAGTAACAGACAACTGGTGCCAGAGCCATGGCCTCAAGCTAAATGCCAAAAAGTGTATAGTCATCCCCTTTGACAAAAACAAAGTGCCCACAAATTACCACATAGGTGGTAATCTATTAAGTACGGAAGAAGTAGTTAGGGACCTGGGGACCCAAGTTGATAGCAATCTCTCATTTGACAACCACGTGGCCAAAGTGGTTAGAAAAACATTTTATATAGCCCACCTAATCATGAAGGGATTCACATCTAGATCAAGGGAGGTCATCGTGCCTCTTTACTCATCCCTCATCAGGCCCATAATTGAGTACAATGCCACTTTTGAGATGTACCTTACCAGACACCTGCAGCAACTGGAAAGACCCCAAAAGTACCTCACCAAGAGGATCAAAGGGCTCAAACAGATGCCATATGCTGCCCGGTTAAAGAAACTCCAGCTCTACTCAGTGGCATACCGCCTGCTCAGAGGCGATCTGTGCCTGACGTATAAAGCCATGTCCAACCCAGAATTAATGGACATGCTGCACCTCAGAAAATCCAAATCCCTTTGAGCTACGCGCTTGAGAGACTTAAACCTCAGCACTGAAATAAATAGGACATGCTGGAGGGACAGATTCATAACCCAGAGGTTCCCTTCACTCTGGAATAAAATCCCAGTCCAGGTTAGGCAGAGTCCCTCAGTGACTCTCTTCAAGAGGAATCTTGATGAGTGGATGGGAGATCGTAGGTTTACCCCAGGTATCACTTCTGTGTCATTGTTAGACAGAGGCACAGTATACTAACCTCGAAAAAGGGCATAGCAAAATTAATTTAAAATGGGTGGCGAAAGCCAGACACACTCTGGCTAGGTTTATAAATGCCCTAGGGCAGATAGCCTAGTATGAACCTATGAACCTATGAACCTAAGACACTAGTGTCTGTGACTGTGAATTACTCTGTTACAAGGGAGGGACAGCTTCATAGATGAAGTGCTCCAGTGAGATCCTCACACAACTGTCATATTCTTGTTAGTCAGTAGTTACAATGTAACAGTTTTAGTCAGTTATGTCACACGTGTTTTGACTGGACTACATTGATATATTTTTTTCTATCTAAAATGTGTATTTTTATGTAAGAACTGATTGCTTGATTTTGTTGATAATCTGGTATTTTAATATTTCATGATAACTTACCTTGCTGTATTGTTCCTGATGAATTGTTTTGCCTTTACATATGGGAAAGCACTTTTCATTATATTTGCTTAACACTATTTGTTTTTAAGTAATGCATTATTTCCTCTTCTTTGCAGGATACTTATGTTGGAGAAGGAAGGTATGCATCTGTATTTATGTATCTGTAATAATAGTCTTAACAAATTTGTCTCTTTTATTTGTTGAGCTGTTAAGTCTAAGATGTGTTTATAGGGAAAACCCAGAATTAAGCAAATTGTAATCATTAAGACTTGGCATACTCAACACACAAGCTGCAAATTACAGTAAGTATAAAATCATGAATATACATATAAGGATGCAGTAAGTATGTGATATACATGCAAATTGCAGGTTGTAATATACATAATCAAAGTATCCTTACGATAACCTTTTGAAATCTTGGGCCCCGCTAGAGAAAGTCCTGAAAAGCGAAGACTGAATGGCCAAAAACACAGACAAGTCCCCAAGATGCTGTTTCTTGGAATATTCCCTTTTTCTGAGGTATGGCAATCTAAGAGTTGGTATATATAAGTTCAGGGGTGTGAAGGGTTTGCCCCCCACATGGGAGGTGTGGGGGCTTGCCTCCTGCAAAAAAAAGTTTTAAGTAGAAGAGCGATTTTCAAGATTCAGTCTCCTCCTGTGTTTCAGGTCTTTTGTTTTGGCTTTTCAGCACTTGGCATTTCGAGTGCAAGCATCTCAGTAGGGAACCATTCTCACATTAGCCTAATGTCAATGACTTGTGTGAGAATGCAATAGGCAATAGACTCAAAAAGACAGAAAGATTAGATATGTTTCAGTAGGTAATAAGGCAAAAATATATTAAGCATATAAAAATGCATAGTTTATTTAAGAGCAATTGCAGGAAGCAAAATCAAGACACGCGTGTGAGATTACTGCTGCTACTGCTGCTGATGTGAGATTACTGCTGCTACTGCTGCTGATGTGAGATTACTGCTGCTACTGCTGCTGATGTGAGATTACTGCTGCTACTGCTGCTGATGTGAGATTACTGCTGCTACTGCTGCTGATGTGAGATTACTGCTGCTACCACTGCTGATGTAAGATTACTGCTGCTGCTACTGCTGCTGCTGATGTGAGATTACTGCTGCTGCTGATGTGAGATTACTGCTGCTGATATGAGATTACTGCTGCTACTGCTGCTGCTGATGCAAGATTACTGCTGATGATGATGATGTGAGATTACTGCTGCTGTTGATGTGAGATTACTGCTGCTGATGTGAGATTACTGCTGCTGATGATGATGTGAGATTACTGCTGCTGCTGATGTGAGATTACTGCTGCTGCTGATGATGTGAGATTACTGCTGCTACTGCTGCTGATGTGAGATTACTGCTGATGCTGCTGATGCTGATGTGATATTACTGCTGCTGCTGCTGATGATGATGATGTGAGATTACTGCTGCTGCTGATGCTGATGTGAGATTACTGCTTCTGCTGCTGATGATGTGAGATTACTGCTGCTGTTGCTGATGATGATGTGAGATTACTGCTGCTGCTGATGATGTGAGATTATTGCTGCTGCTGTTTATGTGAGATTACTGCTGCTACTGCTGCTGATGTGAGATTACTGCTGCTGCTGATGCTGATGTGAGATTACTGCTGCTGCTGATGATGATGTGAGATTACTGCTGCTGCTGATGATGATGTGAGATTACTGCTGCTGATGATGATGTGAGATTACTGATGCTGCTGTTGATGATGATGTGAGATTACTGCTGATGCTGCTGCTGATGTGAGATTACTGCTGCTGTTGATGTGAAATTACTGCTGATGCTGCTGCTGATGTGAGATTACTGCTGCTGCTGATGATGTGAGATTATTGCTGCTGCTGATGATGTGAGATTATTGCTGCTGCTGCTTATGTGAGATTACTGCTGCTACTGCTGCTGAAGTGAGATTACTGCTGCTGCTGATGATGATTATGTGAGATTACTGCTGCTGTTGATGTGAGATTACTGCTGATGCTGCCACTGCTGATGTGAGATTACTGATGCTGCTGCTGATGTGAGATTACTGCTGCTGTTGATGTAAGATTCCTGCTGATGCTGCCGCTGCTGATGTGAGATTACTGCTGCTGATGATGATGATGTGAGATTACTGCTGCTGATGATGATGTGAGATTACCGCTGCTGTTGATATGAGATTACTGCTGATGCTGCTGCTAATGTGAGATTACTACTGCTGCTGCTGCTGATGTGAGATTACTGCTGATTTATTTATTTTATTTATTTATTTTACATTTGTTAACCGGGATGGTCCGACTGGATACATGTCCTTTTTCAGCGGAGGCCCGGGGAGAAAAGCTCCAACAGAGTTACATTGATAATTAGGTACAGTAAATGAGCTGAAAGAACTTAACAAAAACATAGGCTATTTACATACAAGTACAAGACTGCCATTACTATTTCTGAGATTACTACAAATGTAACATTAATAACATATTAGCAAGGACGGTAGGCAGTATAATGACATAGAGTTAGACAGGATACATATTTCTTTATCACAGTATACAAAGTACTTATCATCTTAGCTAGTTGTTTATGTTTTAGTTAATGGCACAGAGCTAGTCTGGGTTTGAGCAAGGACATAGCCAGTGTGACTTGAAGTGGAGTTTTAGACTATTTTTGAATTGACTTAGATAAGTTGCAAGCGTGATGTTATTTGGGAGAGACTTCCATATTTTACCAGTGGTGTTGGCAAATAGCGCATCACCACCTAGGTTGAGAGATTTAGTTGTTTGGACAAGGAGTCTGTTTGCTGAGCGAAGGCAGCTTAGATTGGAGTAGGGAGTCATTAAGTTTTTTAGTGCTGGGGTATTCTCAGGTTGTTTAAGGATTTTGAAGGCCTCTATGAGTTGGGACTGGTGAAGAAGGTGTGGGAATTCTATCCATCCAAGCTTTTTCAGGTTAGTACAGTGGTGTGTTCTGTAGGGTAGGCCTGTAACAAACCTGGCAATGTGATTATAGCAGGATGAGAGCTTGGCCAGATTAGATTTGTTAAGGTGAGTGAGGACAGGAGAGGCATATAGTAGGGTAGAGAAAAGGTGTGAATGGGCAGTGGCTGCCCTGGCATTCGGGGTAAGGAAGGCTTTAATTCTATATAGGGTCCCAAGTTTCTTGTTGACTGACTAAATGGCTTGGTTGATATGTATATCAAATCTGAGTTTATTGTCAATGTTTACTCCTAATAGCTTTGTATAGGTGTCTGGGGAGATGATGGTCCCATTATTGGATTTTATAGTGAAGTTTTCAGTCGGAGATCTATTGGTTGGGTAGAAGAGAAGTAACTTGATTTTGTTTGGATTTAAGATCAGGAGATGGTTGGCAAGCCAGTTTTCGACTTTGGTGAAGCTATGTTGGGTGGTAGTTAGTAGATTTGCAAGAGAGGCATTGGAACATATTATAGTCGAGTCACCTGCATATTGAATGCAGGTGGCTTCAGGGATGACTGTTTGGATGTCGTTTATGAAGACTGAAAAGAGGAGAGGTCCTAATATGGAACCTTGAGGAACTCCTATGGTATTTGGTAGTAGGCAGGAGAGCTTGTTTTGCCACATTACTGCTTGTTGTCTCCCAGTGAGGTAAGCTTGAAACCAGTCAAGGGCTGGAGTATCTAGATACAGGGTTTTAAAGTATATAGAAGTAACTGATGGTTTACCATATCGAAGGCTTCGATAGGTCCAGGAAGAGAGCGGAGGATATTTTTTATTATTCGGTTAAGATTAATGTTTTCAGTAAAAGAGAGGAGGGCAGTGGTTGTACTATGATGGGGTCTGAATCCATGTTGAGAGTCTGTGAGTAGTTTATTTTGGGTTAGATAGAGCATTAGTTGGTTGTGCATGCACTTTTTCATAATTTTGGCAAGTGGTGATAGTATGGCTATAGGTCTATAGTTGGATAGTTCTGTGGATGAACCTCCTTTGTGGAGTGGAATAACATAGGATATTTTCCAAATTGAGGGGATTGAGGCCTCAGTTATGGTTCTGTTAATTAGGATTGAGATAGGGTAGGCTACGACATCTGCAGCAATTTGCAGGTATTCAGCCGGCAGAAGATCGGCTGAAAGGGTGGTTGGCTTCAGCTTTTTCAAAAGGGATCTGATAAAGGATGTGGACACTGGCTGGAAGTTAAAAGAGAGTGGTGAGTCGGGTATGGTGTTTATAAAAGTGTGGGGAGGAGAAAGTTGGTTAGCTAATGACTGGATGGTTTCTGTGAAGAAAGTATTGAATGAATTGGCTATATCTTCTTGGCTCTTGTCAGATAATGTTCCTGGGGTCGGAGTAGTGGATTTGCCTGGTTTGAGAAGTGTATTTATGCCTGCCCAGTACTTTTGAGGGTTATTCTGATGTTTATGTTGCAGATTGTAGAAGTAATTTTTCTTATCTAGTATGATGGCTTTTTTAGTCTCATTTCTAAGTTGTTGGAATTTGATACGATCTAGGGTTAGTTTGGTAGTGTGCCATTTATCCCACGCTTTGTCTCTAGTTGTTATTTTGGTTTTGGTGTCTGTTGTTAGCCAGGGTGCTAGTTGAGTTTTAATTCTTATTGAGCGTTTAGGGGCATGCGAGTCAAGTATAGTAAGGAATGAATTGTTAAATGATGACACTGCCTCATCAAGGGGAAGGAACTTTAGTTTTGTCCAGTTACATGATTTGAGTTCAAGTTGAAATTTAGTTGGGTCAAAGTTTTTCTTGGATCTGATAGACCTATAAATAGGTAAGCTTGTACAATTAATTTTGTCTTTCATGATGTATGTGAGCAGGTGATCACTAAGATCATTAGGGAGAGTTCCAGACATATAGTTCTGGGGATGACTGTTGGTGAGTATCCAGTCTGGTATACTCTCTTTCTGGTTATTGTTACCTGTACATGTGGTAGATGATATTATCTGAGAGAATACATGTAGGTTAACAGGGATGGGGTTGGACTGTGCTGTGCATTGGTTCCAGTCAATATTAACATCGCCCAGGACAATGGTTTCTTGAGGGTAGTTGTTGGCCATCCAATGTAGAATGACCTCTAGTGTTTCTACATTGTTCCCAGGGGGAATATAGGTGACAATTAGGTTACTGCCCTTATGATTATTTAGTAGAATTTTTAGAGCTAGTATTTCAGCATTAGAGACCTGGGGTGGTTGTATAGGGTTAGTTATGATGTTAAGTGTGCTATTATATAAGACGGCTATTCCACCTCCTCTTTTCTTTACTCTATCTGCCCTAAGTATATTGTAACCAGGAGGCAGGATCTCATTGTCTTTGGTTGATGGCCGGAACCATGTTTCAGATAGACACATTATGTTGGGGAGGCATGTGGCTAGTACAGCATGCAGGCTATGTATCTTATTGTTTAGGCTTCTAATGTTTAAGTGGCATATTAGGAGGGAGTTGAACAGTCGGTGGGAGAGTGATGGGCTGGTAGGATTTTGAGTTAAGGTTGGGCCTGGATTAGGATGGATGTCCCCATCTTTGGTTATGTTTTTTCTTAGATACGCTAGTAGTCTAATAACTTTGAATAGTAGTTTTAGTTCATATTTGGATTTTGGTGTTGATTGGAGTGGTTTTTTTAGAAGCAAGTGGTTGGAATTTATAATTTTTGGGGTAGTGTAGTAGTGGGCAAGTTCCGCAGTCAGTGGAGGTAGGGAGGTCTTGGTTTGGCATTTTGGATAAGAGAAACCTACGAATGTGAGATTTTCATAGCTAGTAAGAAAGTATGGCAGAATTAAGAGTGGTAAGATAAGAGGAAGCTGATGCTGCTGATGTGAGATTACTGCTGCTGCTGATGTGAGATTACTGCTGATGCTGCTGATGCTGATGTGAGATTACTGCTGATGCTGCTGATGTGAGATTACTGCTGCTGATGATGTGAGATTACTGCTGCTGCTGATTTGAGATTACTGCTGCTGATATGAGATTACTGCTGCTGCTGATGTGAGGTTACTGCTACTGCTGCTGATGTGAGATTACTGCTGCTACTGCTGCTGATGTAAGATTACTGCTGCTGCTGCTACTGCTGATGTGAGATTACTGCTGTTGCTGCTACTGCTGCTGCTGATGTGAAATTACTGCTGCTGCTGATGATGATGATGTGAGATTACTGCTGCTGATGTGAGATTACTGCTGCCACTGCTGATGTGAGATTATGCTGCTACTGCTGCTGATGTAAGATTACTTCTGCTACTGCTGCTGATGTAAGATTACTGCTGCTTCTACTACTGCTGCTGTGAGATTACTGCTGTTGCTGCTACTGCTGCTGCTGATGTGAGATTACTGCTGCTACTGCTGCTGGTGTGAAATTACTGCTGCTACTGCTGTTGATGTGAAATTACTGCTGCTACTGCTGCTGATGTGAGACTACTGCTGCTGCTGCTGATGTGAGATTACTGATGTTACTGCTGCTGATGTAAGATTGCTGTTGCTGCTACTGCTGCTGTGAGATTACTGCTGTTGCTGCTACTGCTGCTGCTGATGCGAGATTACTGCTGCTACTGCTGCTGGTGTGAAATTACTGCTGCTACTGCTGCTGATGTAAAATTACTGCTGCTGCTACTGCTGATGTGAGACTACTGCTACTGCTGATGTGAGATTACTGCTGCTACTGCTGCTGATGTGAGATTACTGCTGCCGCTGCCAATGTGAGAATACTGCTGCCACTGCCAATGTGAGATTACTGCTGCTGCTGCTGATGTGAGATTACTGCTACTGCTGCTGATGTGAGATTACTGCTGCTGCTGATGTGAGACTACTGCTGCTGTGGAGTCATCTGAGTCAAGACTGCTCTGATCAGATAAATTGTATCCTGATTACCCAAATGGGTGTGAATGGTCCTTTCAAAAAAATGTTAACTCTATACAGCCGAATGACACCTCCAGGTGTTTCTGCACTTCTTACTGACTCATCCATGTGTCAAATATTACTTTTTCATATTTGTTTTAATAATTCCAAAAGCATGCTATATACAAAATATTAAAATATTTCATCTTAAAGTTTACACAATGGCAAAAACAACTGTATTGGTATCTGACCTCTGTGTGGTGCAGGTAAAAATATATTAATTCTTGTTCATATAATATTTATTTATATTGTCATAAATGCTGCTTTTTCTAAATTTCTCAGTAACTAAATAGCACAGGCAGAACTCCTTAGCCTCATATGACAGCTCTCAGATGGATGAACAAAATGCTGCTGACAGTATGTGTGTAACTTGAGTGGTTGTGAGATATTGTTAGTGGTTTACAAAATATTACAAACATAATAGTTTCTGTCTTGACTTATAAAATACAGTTTAAGACCTAAACCTAAAGTATGCTACCACTATAAAAATAATTTGTGTTGAAGATGTTTCCATTTACTTTTCCAGAGATATGAACATGTGTTTGAAATATGAGGATATAATTTGATTCTGTCAATAAATTCATTGGAAGTTACCCTGCAAATTTCCAGAGCATCATTGGAGGGCATCAGTTAAAATAATAACTTTTTCTGCGGAGTGCTTTTAATGCTTTTTTGCCCCCCAGTGTCCCTCAACCCTAGAGCCCCCATTCTCCAATGGCCAATTATTTCTACTTCCTGCCATCTACGGACAATGGAAACAGGAGACAAGAATCAGGAAGCATAGCTGCCATCCTGATGGGAGTCAGGAAATGTTTCTTTTTTTGTTCCTAACCTCTCCTTCTGTTAGCTGACAGGAATGATACAGTATAAACTTTACTAGGATCTCATTTGGGTACTCACTTCTGCACTCCTGCTATACCACAGACAGCGATTTTGTCCATGGCAGGCTCACGCCCCTGCATGCATGAGACAAATACTTGCGGTCTGACCCACGGGGATGGACCACTTCTGCAGCAGGATATATGCCTGCCCCTTTCCCTGCATGAGCGAGCTGGTACTGATTGTTATGCCTGCCCCTTTCCCTGCATGAGCGAGCTGGTGCTGATTGTTATGCCTGCCCCTTTCCCTGCATGAGCGAGCTGGTACTGATTATTATGCCTGCCCCTTTCCCTGCATGGGAGAGCTGGTGCTGATTGTTATGCCTGACCCTTTCCCTGCATGAGCGAGCTGGTACTGATTGTTATGCCTGCCCCTTTCCCTGCATGAGCAAGCTGGTACTGATTGTTATGCCTGCCCCTTTCCCTGCATGAGCGAGCTGGTACTGATTGTTATGCCTGCCCCTTTCCCTGCATGAGCGAGCTGGTACTGAGTGTTATGCCTGCCCCTTTCCCTGCATGAGCGAGCTGGAACTGATTGTTATGCCTGCCCCTTTCCCTGCATGAGCGAGCTGGTACTGATTGTTATGCCTGCCCCTTTCCCTGCATGAGCGAGCTGGTACTGAGTGTTATGCCTGCCCCTTTCCCTGCATGAGTGAGCTGGAACTGATTGTTATGCCTGCCCCTTTCCCTGCATGAGCGAGCTGGTACTGATTGTTATGCCTGCCCCTTTCCCTGCATGAGCAAGCTGGTACTGATTGTTATGCCTGCCCCTTTCCCTGCATGAGCGAGCTGGTACTGATTGTTATGCCTGCCCCTTTCCCTGCATGAGTGAGCTGGTACTGATTGTTATGCCTGCCCCTTTCCCTGTATGAGTGAGCTGCTACTGATTGTTATGCCTGCCCCTTTCCCTGCATGAGCGAGCTGGTACTGATTGTTATGCCTGCCCCTTTCCCTGCATGAGCAAGCTGGTACTGATTGTTATGCCTGCCCCTTTCCCTGCATGAGCGAGCTGGTACTGATTGTTATGCCTGCCCCTTTCCCTGCATGAGTGAGCTGGTACTGATTGTTATGCCTGCCCCTTTCCCTGTATGAGTGAGCTGCTACTGATTGTTATGCCTGCCCCTTTCCCTGCATGAGCGAGCTGGAATTCATTGTTATGTCTGCCCCTTTCCTTGCATGAGCGAGCTGGTACTGATTGTTATGCCTGCCCCTTTCCCTGCATGAATGAGCTGTTACTGATTGTTATGCCTGCCCCTTTCTCTGCATGAGAGAGCTGGTACTGATTGTTATGCCTGCCCCTTTCTCTGCATGAGTGAGCTGGTACTGATTGTAATGCCTTGCCCCTTTCCCTGCATGAGTGAGCTGGTACTGATTGTTATGCCTGCCCCTTTCCCTGCATGAGTGAGCTGCTACTGATTGTTATGCTTGCCCCTTTCCCTGCATGAGTGAGCTGGTACTGATTGCTATGCCTGCCCCTTTCCCTGCATGAGCAAGCTGGTACTGATTGTTATGCCTGCCTCTTTCCCTGCATGAGCGAGCTGGTACTGATTGTTATGCCTGCCCCTTTCCCTGCATGAGTGAGGTGGTACTGATTGCTATGCCTGCCCCTTTCCCTGCATCAGCAAGCTGCTACTGATTGCTATGCCTGCCCCTTTCCCTGCATGAGTGAGCTGCTACTGATTGTTATGCCTGCCCCTTTCCCTGCATGCGCAAGCTGGTACTGATTGTTATGCCTGCCCCTTTTCCTGCATGAGCGAGCTGGTACTGATTGTTATGGCTGCCTCTTCCCTGCATGAGCGAGCTGCTACTGATTGTTATGCCTGCCCCTTTCCCTGCATGAGTGAGCAGGTACTGATTGTTATGCCTGCCCCTTTCCCTGCATGAGCGAGCTGGTGCTGATTGTTATGCCTGCCCCTTTCCCTGCATGAGCGAGCTGGTGCTGATTGTTATGCCTGCACCTTTCCCTGCATGAGCGAGCTGGTACTGATTGTTATGCCTGCCCCTTTCCATGCATGAGTGAGCTGGTACTGATTGTTATGCCTGCCCCGTTCCCTGCATGAGCAAGCTGGTACTGATTGTTATGCCTGCCCCTTTCCGTGCATAAGCGAGCTGGTACTAATTGTTATGCCTGCCCCGTTCCCTGCATGACTGAGCTTGTACTGATTGTTATGCCTGCCCCTTTCCCTGCATGAGCGAGCTGGTACTGATTGTTATGCCTGCCCCTTTCCCTGCATGAGCGAGCTGGTACTGATTGTTATGGCTGCCCCTTTCCCTGCATGAGCAAGCTGGTACTGATTGTTTACTTAAACCTCTCTTTAGTCAGTTCCTCCAATACCTGGGTTACTAAATGATTCACAAATTGTCTGGGTCACAGTTAGGGGTTCATTCTTCTATGCCACAGAATCGGGCAACGATTTGTACAGTTTGAGGACCTCATAGTTACCTGAAAAACAGAGGCTACAAGTGGTCTTCCTTGCATAGGTGGCAAAGAGGCCTACAGAATACAACACTGTGAAAATCTGCCTTCATTTGGCTAGTTCTGATCAAACAGGCTTCAAACAACTGGTCTGTGCTCAACCAAACACTGCCCAATGTTATTATATTGTTTGGGTTTATATCATATATTGTTTCATCTTATTATGTCAGAAAAGTCTACAATCTTCAAGAAGTGTTCCTCGTGTCGGCATAAAATCCTGCCTCAAGATCCACACTTGCAGTGTGTTCACTGCTTGAGACCTTCCTACTTGTAGGATTCTTACTGTATTTGTGCTGCATTTGGCACTAAAGCTCTCCAAGGGAGAAAGGAGAAATTCATTTTAAAAGGGTTTCTTCCCTTGAAGACAGGGTCCAAAATGTCTTTGGACTGAAATGAACACTCTGCTTCCCCTTCCTCTAGAGAAAATAAGACAAGGAATGGAAAAGGGAAAGCTCAAAAGAGAAGGAGAGAGACTAAAGAAAAGAGACCTGAAGATCGCACAGACAAGTCTACGAAAAGGTCTCTGCTCCACATATATTGCAGGTCTGGCGCCTAAGGTTTCAAGGCAGTCAGAACATCCTGTCTCTAGGATCTAGACTCCCTCCCCGATTTTTCACTGGTGCCCATCAGGCCTAGTCTTCACTCACCTATCTTATAGAAGATCCCTTCTTGGCCTGCTTTGCTCACCTCATCCTCGAAATATGTAATTCGACATTGACCTAATGATGAGGACATTTTTGAGGACTCCGATTCAGCTGAAAGGCCTCCCAGCTCTGTCCCCAAGGAAAAGACAAGGATCATTCCCTTCCACCTTGACTGTACTGCTTCCCATGCCATCTCCATTTTTGGAGCTGGTGTATGTTGGATCCAACATACCCGCAGTACTAGCTTTGGACCTGATAGCCCTGGAGACTTCAACATCT
Source organism: Protopterus annectens (assembly GCF_019279795.1). NCBI lineage: Eukaryota > Metazoa > Chordata > Ceratodontiformes > Protopteridae > Protopterus > Protopterus annectens. The sequence goes on from NC_056744.1 coordinate 1,815,066,424, forward strand.
TCCTTCACTCACTTGACACCGATGCAGTCAGGTCAAGTGGAGTGCTGGAGCCAGAGCATTTGGGTCAGAGCACTGACAGTGGAGTTAACACCAGAGTTTTCGCAGCCATCCCTACCGCTCAGAACTTCTGCACTGGGCAGCTCAATTCTGAGGTCCTCCTCAGAGCCATCAGCCCTTGGAGTATAGTGGGCTACTAACTCATAGGTTCATAGGTAAGTACTAGGCTATCTGCCCAAGGGCATTTATAAGCCTAGCCAGAATGTGTTGGCTTTTGCCACCCCCTTAGATTAGTTCCCTGTGCCTCTGTCCAACAGAGCTATTAGTTCCCTGCGCCACTGTCCAGTAGAGCCATTGCAGTGATCCCCGGGGTAAATTTTCTGTTTCCCATCCACCCGTCAAGGTTTCTCTTGAAGAGTGTTAGTGAGGGGCTCTGCCTGATGTATATTGGAATCCTGTTCCAAAGCATGGGGAGTCTCTGGGATAGGAATCTATCCCTCCAGCATGTCCTATTTATCGTTGTGGTGAGGTTTATATCTCTAGAGCTTGTGGCTCTCCAGGATTTGTTTTTTTTAGGTGGCACATGTCCATCAATTCTGGGTTGGACATGACCTTGTATGTCAGGCAGAGATCACCTCTGATTAAGCCGTATGCAACCGAGTACAGCTGGAGTTTCTTGAGTCGGGCTGCATAGGGCATCTGTTTGAGGCAAGTAATCCTCTTGGTGAGGTACTTCTGTGGTCTTTCCAGCTGTTGCAGGTGTCTTGTAAGGTACATCCCAAATGGGGTATTGTATTCTATGATGGGTCTAATGAGTGATGAGTAGAGAGGCACAATAACCTCCTTTGTTCTGGATGTGAACCCTTTTGTGATTAGGTGGGCCACATAGAAGGATTTTCTAACCATCTTGGCAATATGATTATCAAAGGAGAGCTTACTATCTACTTGGGACCCCAGATCCCTTATTACATTTTCTGTATTTAGGGAACTACCACCTATTTGGCAGTTCGCGGGTACTTTGTTTTTTCCAAAGGAGATGACTATGCACTTTTTGGCATTTAGCTTGAGGCCATGATTTTGACACCAGATATCCGTCTCAGTGAGACCCATCTGGGGGGTGTCTGTATCAGCTGGAGAATCAATTATGGCCCCTAGTTTGCAGTCGTCTGTGAACTTGGTCAGCCATAGTCCTCCTATGCTTGCCTGTACCTCTGAGAAGTATATACCGAATGGGAGGGGTCCTAGGACTGAGCCCTGGGGGATGCCACTTGTAACCGGTTTAGAGTCGGACATAAAGCACGCAACTCTCATCATGTGGGTTCTATCCATGAGCCAGTTGGCAACCCATCTCATGACTTAGGGGTTTATGTTCAAGCTGGTGAGCTTGTCTATAATACTATAATGGGGAATGGTGTCGAAAGCCTTTGTGAGGTCTAGGTAGTCTGTGTGGACTTCCTTTCCCTCGTCTAATGCCTTGGTAACCGTCTCAAAGAAGTCCACCAGGTTTAGGAAGCATGATCTACCCTTAACAAAGCCAAACTGGGTGGGGTCCAAAGTTTGGAGGTTTCCAATGTCTCTGTTAATGAGTTCCATGATGATGCATTCCATAGCCTTTCAGACCAGACCAGGCTAGTCAAGCTTATAGGGAGATAGTTCCTGGGGTCCGTTGTGGCTCCATCTTTGTGGAGCGGGATAACTGTTGCTGTGCATCACTCTGTGGGTATGTAGCCTGTAGAGAGGCTGAGTTTGAACAGTGTGTTTAGGTGAGGGGTTAGTTCATTTTGGAGCTCTTATAAGACACAGCCTGGGACACCGTCCTATCCCATTGAAGCTGTGTTTTTGGCTTTGGATAGTGCTATTTTAACCTGTGTGTTGGTGATTGATGGGGCCCTACATTCTTCTGGTATGCTTATGGGCCCTTTAGGGGGTGAGAGGGGGGTGAAGTTTGCACTAAACCTGTCTGCCAGAATGCTGGCAATATCAATCGGTTCAGTGTATTTTGTGCCATTCTGCACAAACTCAGAGCAGATCTGAGAGTTTCCACTTAGATTCTTGACATAGCTAAAGAACGCTTTGTGGTTATCTTTGGAGTCATTGGCAATTTTTCTTTCGAAACTAGCCTTGGATGATTTAATGAGGGATCGTAGTTTCTTGCTGATACTGATCAGGGATGTCTTTCCTTCTTGGCATTTTACTGTTTTCTGTACTAGTTTCCTCCTTCTGTTGTATAGCTTGTTCATGGCAGGGGTCCACCAGACTGATTTCCTTTTCTTGGAGGAGTGAGTTTTGGTTTTACTTGGGATAGCACAATTCATGCATTCCTGCAGATGATCATAGAGTGCCTTTGTAAAGGTTTCAGCAGCTTGGACAGCATTGCCCTTTAGCATGGGGGCTGTGAACCTTTCCACCTCAGTCTTAAGTAATGTGAAGTTTGCTTTTGAAAAGTTTTTCACAGTGGTTTCCTTGATTGGGGGTGGGGGCAGAATGTGGATATCCAGAGTGATAAGTCTATGGTCTGATCTAACCAGTGAGGGGTGGGCCTCCAGTGTGGAACACCGGTCGCCCATGTTGGTGATGACCACGTCCAATATGTTGTTCCCTTTGGTGGGGATGTTGACCAGTTGATTCAGGGAGTTCGAGTTTATAAATTCTAGGAAGCGTTGGGCAAAGGAGTTAGTACTTGAGTAGTTCTCCCAGTTTATGCTTGCATAATTTAAATCGACCAGTATTAGGGTGTTTGGTAGGACCTTCATATTTCCCAGTGTCTGCAGAAATGCAGAATGGGGGTCCTGGGCCATGGTTCATAGGTTCTTAGGTTATAGTTTCATAGGTAGGTACTAGGTTATTGGCCCAAGGGCCTACATAAGCCTAGCCAGCAAGGTTCCATGGCTTTAGCCATCCAAGAAAGTTATTTTCCTGTGCCTCTGTCAAGCAAATTTAGGTGTCTCTTCCTTGGTTCCATTAGCTGAGTTGGCTTTTAAGGCTGTGGAGAGGGCCTTGGCCAAATCACGAAGACTGGTATGTGCTAAGAGTTTGGATCCAACCAGACTCCATCTGAAAACTGCTGCTACTTCCTCTCATTCTGGTAGACAGGGACAGATGGATCATATAGGCTTCAAGACCATTTGGAATTCAATCCCCACATCCAAAAGAGAACTTGCAAGAGAAAGCATATTGACTCCCCTCCTGAGCCTTCATGGAAGACACCAATTTAGATGTGGGAGAAGGGTTCCCAAGATCCTACCCTAAAAAATCTCCTTTGGAGACATCCTTGAATTGATGCAATGGAGATGAGGTCCACTGAAACTCTTTCTTCTGATGAGTCAGTGTTTACTGAAACTCTTGGGTCTGGCCCTTCAACATCCTGGGTGGTCCATCCTCCTTATGCTTTAGCTAACCTCATTGCCCAAAAAGCCTGGAATGAACCTGATGTGGTGGAGCCCATCCTGAAGAAACTTGACAAAATTCCATTTGCCCCCAAGGAAAGAAAACATTTGGGCTAAGGGTCCCCCTGTAGATGCAACTGTAGCAGCAGCAACAAAAAAGGAACTGTCCAAAGAAAGATCCTTTGTCCATCCCCCTAACAGGGAGTCAAGGGCATTGGATAGGCTGGGAAACGGACTTATGCTTCAACCACTTTCTCTGTTCATGTGCTGATCTACATGGCACACCAGACACATTTCCAGAGGGATTTAATCAAGGAGCTTTCAAATTCCCTGATGGGTAACTTACCATTGGATATCCAAAAATCTGTGGATACCTAGTTGTCTACCCTACAGCCATCACTAAATTCTGCCATGAGACTACTGTCCAGTACAGCAGATGGCACAGCCCGAACAGCCAGTACAGGTATTGCTGTGCAAAGTCATGCCTGGATGCAGCTCTTTGACTTTGCAAAAAGCTTCAAGATGTCCTTCATAAATGCCCCATATGATGGCTCCACTTAATTTGGACCAAACGTCAAGGATATGCTTACCAGGAGTGAGCAGGATGGTAAGACCTTGTCTGCCATTGGAATCCATTCTTCAACCCCTGAGAGAGCCTTTTCTCCATGAATTAAAGAGGAGGAAGAAAAATGTGGTTCAAAAAATAATCTCAAGGTTTTCACCAGGACACTCCTGGGGATAGGCCTCTCAGAGGCAGATGCGGGGCCAATTCCATGGAACGTTGTCCACAAGGAAGAGGCAGTCCACAAAACCAAGGTTTCCATGGACTTTTAACAGAGAAAACTTATCAGCATCCCTGAACACTTGTCTAACTTTTGCATTCTGGAGGTAGGTTTGGTGATGTTTTCCTTACACCCTCTAGACTGGAAAAATATAACTTCCAATTGTTGGGTGCTAAGGATCATTAATACAGGTCATACAATATCATCTTTAGAATCTTCAAAGATGAAACAAAAGATTCCCAGTGCTCCACCTAGTAAATTGGAAACTGCAGCAGCACAGGTTTTAAGGCTCCTGGACAAAAGAGCCATCCAACTGGTCCCCAGTAACAACTAGGATCTGGAGTTAGTTCCAAAGAAAGACAGGTTAACGCAAACCAATATTGGATCTCAGCACTCTGAATCAATTTGTAAAACAGACAAAGTTCCAAATAGTCACAGTACAGTCCATTCTACGTGAGTTGAGCTGATGAAGGACTATTGGATGTGCTTTATTGAACTCCATGATACTTGCTATCATATTAAGATCCAGAGGCAATCCAGGAGATTCCTCCATTTCTGTCTGGGAGCAAAATACTATCAGTTCATAGCACTGCCTTTCAGTCTCATCACAGCCCCCCTGGGTGTTTACCAAGACAATGGCAGCTGTGACAGCTTATCTCAGGCTACAGGGGATCCAAGTACTCCCATATCCAGACAGTTGGCTTCTAACCGCTTCCTCCAGGGATCTACTTCTGAGACATCAGTCATTCCTGTCGCATCTGACAAGCCAGCCTGGCATTTCTATAAATGCCAACAGGAGCACGCTATCTCCTACTCAAGCCATAGAATTCATAAGTTTCCACATAGACATTATACATTAGATAGCAAACCTTCCCTTAGCATGGGTCAAATCAATTAGATCTGTAGTTCTCCAGGTGATAAAACAACCCAGATCCCAGACTCAAGTTGCACCTTCTAGATGTAATTGCTTCCTCTATAGTGATGGTTTCTTTAGCAAGATATCACATGAGAGTTCTACAGTCAACACTAGCTGTACAGTGATCACAAATTCTATATCTCCTCCACTACAGAGCCTTCCTCTGATGCCCAGAGCTACAGTGACTACAGACGCTTATCTTCTCGTGTGTGTGTGGGGGGGCATTTAGAAGGGAAGACGTTTCAGGGAGCATGGTCTTTGATAGAGGCAAAACTTCACATTAGTGTCTTGGAACTAAGGGTGTTCCTCCTTACAATGTAGGTGTTTCAAGACCATCTACCCAAGGATGTGATTTTCATACAATTGCAATATGTCACTGGTTTGGTACATCAATAATCAGGGTGGAACCTGATCATAGTCTCTTTGCCGAGAAGCCATGAGAGTTTGGCAGTGGGCAATGTCTTCAAACCACTTTCTGGTAGCAGTGCATATACCTGGAATGTCCAGCATCCTAGCAGACTAACTGAGCAGACCTATACTAGTGCCTCACGAGTGGTCTCTCAACAGAACAGTGCTAATGGAGATTTTCACACACTAGGCCCAACCTTGCTGTGACCTTTTTGCTTTGTATCTAAACAGCAAGCGAAGAGGTTACTTTTTCTTCATCCCTCTACAGGGACAGTCACCAAGAGATGCTATAGTCCATTCTTCGTCACCAGGTCTCCTTTACGCCTCTCCACCTATCCCTCTTATCAACAAGTTCATTCAGAAAGCTATGAAGTACAAAACCAGGGCAATCCTCATTGCTCCCTTCTGGGCTTGGGAGGTATGGTTTCCCCTTTCTTTGGCTTCACCTAGGTCACCCACCCTGAGTTCTGGATACATTTCTGGATCTCCTAACTCACCCATCTGGGTTACCTCTACTGGACCTCAAACCATAAAGCTAACCCCCCCATGGTTTCTCCAAGTCTAACAATTGCCAGGGATGCCAGACTTTCTTATGCTGTAGTCCATGTCTCAAAGGAACTAGACGAAAAGGACTTACAAAAGCAAATGGAAGTATTTTTCCATCTGGGCCTCTTCTAAGGGGCTGGACCCTTTATCAGCTCCTCTACCAGAGATTTTGTAGTTTCTTTCAGAACTATTTATGGCTGGATCAAGTTACTCTACAATTAAAGTACAATTAGCAGCCATTTCAAACTTTCACATCGGGCTCAACAATGATTCTACTGCTTCACTCAAAGTGACCAAAGCTTTTCTTAGTGTAAACTTTTTATTGAGATCCCCAGTTTGTGATCCAATCCCTCCCAGGGATGTTACCATCTTAATCCAATCTCTAACCCAAAAGCCGTTTGAACCAGCAGGATCCATAGAAATGAAGTTTCTGTTATGGAAGACTATTTTTGGTGGTCATTTCATTTGCATAACATGTCAGAACGGCAGCCACTCTTGTGCAGGGCTCCCTTCCTTACCTTTCACAAAGACAGCATGTGTCAGAACTGCAGTCACTCTTGTGCAGGGCTCCCTTCCTTACCTTTCACAAAGCACGTGTCAGAACTGCAGCCACTCTTGTGCAGGGGCTCCCTTCCTTACCTTTCACAAAGACAGCATGTGTCAGAACTGCAGCCACTCTTGTGCAGGGTTCCCTTCCTTACCTTTCACAAATAAAGCATGTGTTAGAACTGCAGCCACTCTTGTGCAGGGCTCCCTTCCTTACCTTTCACAAAGACAGCATGTGTCAGAAGTGCAGTCACTCTTGTGCAGGGGCTCCCTTCCTTACCTTTCACAAAGACAGCATGTGTCAGAACCACAGTCACTCTTGTGCAGGGCTCCCTTCCTTACCTTTCACAAAGACAGCATGTGCCAGAACTGCAGCCACTCATGCAGGGCTCCCTCCCTTACCTTTCACAAAAACAGCATGTGTCAGAACTGCAGTCACTCTTGTGCAGGGCTCCCTTCCTTACCTTTCACAAAGACAGCATGTGTCAGAAGTGCAATCACTCTTGTGCAGGGCTCCCTTCCTTAACTTTCACAAAGACAGCATGTGTCAGAACTGCAGCCACTCTTGTGCAGGGCTCCCTTCCTTACCTTTCACAAAGACAGCATGTGTCAGAACTGCAGTCAATCTTGTGCAGGGCTCCCTTCCTTAACTTTCACAAAGACAGCATGTGTCAGAACTGCAGCCACTCTTGTGCAGGGCTCCCTTCCTTACCTTTCACAAAGACAGCATGTGTTAGAACTGCAGCCACTCTTGTGCAGGGTCCCTTCCTTACCTTTCACAAAGACAGCATGTGTCAGAACTGCAGCCACTCTTGTGCAGGGCTTCCTTCCTTACCTTTCACAAAGACAGCATGTGTCAGAACTGCAGTCACTCTTGTGCAGGGGCTCCCTTCCTTACCTTTCACAAAGACAGCATGTGTCAGAACTGCAGTCAGTCTTGTGCAAGGCTCCCTTCCTTACCTTTCACAAAGACAGCATGTGTTAGAACTGCAGCCACTCTTGTGCAGGGCTCCCTTCCTTACCTTTCACAAAGACAGCATGTGTTAGAACTGCAGCCACTCTTGTGCAGGGGCTCCCTTCCTTACCTTTCACAAAGACAGCATGTGTCAGAACTGCAGTCACTCTTGTGCAGGGCTCCCTGCCTTACCTTTCACAAAGACAGCATGTGTCAGAACTGCAGCCACTCTTGTTCAGGGCTCCCTTCCTTACCTTTCACAAAGACAGCATGTGTCAGAATTGCAGCCACTCTTGTGCAGGGGCTCCCTGCCTTACCTTTCACAAAGACAGCATGTGTTAGAACTGCAGCCACTCTTGTGCAGGGCTCCCTTCCTTACCTTTTACAAAGACAGCATGTGTTAGAACTGCAGCCACTCTTGTGCAGGGGCTCCCTTCCTTACCTTTCACAAAGACAGCATGTGTCAGAACTGCAGCCACTCTTGTGCAGGGGCTCCCTTCCTTACCTTTCACAAAGACAGCATGTGTCAGAACTGCAGTCACGCTTGTGCAGGGCTCCCTACCTTACCTTTCACAAAGACAGCATGTGTTAGAACTGCAGCCACTCTTGTTCAGGGTTCCCTTCCTTACCTTTCACAAAGACAGCATGTGTCAGAATTGCAGCCACTCTTGTGCAGGGCTCGCTTCCTTACCTTTCACAAATACAGCATGTGTTAGAACTGCAGCCACTCTTGTGCAGGGGCTCCCTTCCTTACCTTTCACAAAGACAGCATGTGTCAGAACTGCAGCCACTCTTGTGCAGGGCTCCCTACCTTACCTTTCACAAAGACAGCATGTGTCAGAACTGCAGCCACTCTTGTGCAGGGCTCCCTTCCTTACCTTTCACAAAGACAGCATGTGTCAGAACCGCAGTCACTCTTGTGCAGGGGCTCCCTTCCTTACCTTTCACAAAGACAGCATGTGTCAGAACTGCAGTCACTATTGTGCAAGGCTCCCTTCCTTACCTTTCACAAAGACAGCATGTGTCAGAACTGCAGTCACTCTTGTGCAGGGCTCCCTTCCTTACCTTTCACAAAGACAGCATGTGTTAGAACTGCAGTCACTCTTGTGCAGGGGCTCCCTTCCTTACCTTTCACAAAGACAGCATGTGTCAGAACTGCAGTCACTCTTGTGCAGGGCTCCCTGCCTTACCTTTCACAAAGACAGAATGTGTCAGAACTGCAGCCACTCTTGTTCAGGGCTCCCTTCCTTACCTTTCACAAAGACAGCATGTGTCAGAATTGCAGCCACTCTTGTGCAGGGGCTCCCTGCCTTACCTTTCACAAAGACAGCATGTGTCAGAACTGCAGTCACTCTTGTGCAGGGCTCCCTCCCTTACCTTTCACAAAGACAGCATGTGTTAGAACTGCAGTCACTCTTGTGCAGGGCTCCCTTCCTTACCTTTCACAAAGACAGCATGTGTTAGAACTGCAGCCACTCTTGTGCAGGGGCTCCCTTCCTTACCTTTCACAAAGACAGCATGTGTCAGAACTGCAGTCACTCTTGTGCAGGGCTCCCTTTCTTACCTTTCACAAAGACAGCATGTGTTAGAACTGCAGCCACTCTTGTGCAGGGGCTCCCTTCCTTACCTTTCACAAAGACAGCATGTGTCAGAACTGCAGCCACTCTTGTGCAGGGCTCCCTACCTTACCTTTTCCAAAGACAGCATGTGTTAGAACTGCAGCCACTCTTGTTCAGGGTTCCCTTCCTTACCTTTCACAAAGACAGCATGTGTGAGAATTGCAGCCACTCTTGTGCAGGGCTCGCTTCCTTAACTTTCATAAAGACAGAGTGTCATTGAGAAGAAACCTTTCAAAGTAGCTTCATATTCTAACTTGAACCAGCAGATTGATTTACCAGTGTTCTTTCTAAATTTTATCAGTAAAGGAGAACATAACATTACATACCTTAGATGTATGTAGACAGCTCAGGTTCTACCTTCATCATGCTAAGAATATCAGAAAATCAGATCATCTGTTTATATCTTTGTCCAAGAAAAAACTGGGACAATCAGTATCAAAGATAACCCTCTCAAAATGGTTAGCAGACTGCAGTTCATTTGTCTACCATTCATGAGGTATGTCTTTACTATCAAGGTCTAAGGCACACTCTATCAGAGCAATAGCAACTTCAATGGCATTTGCAAAAAGAGTGCCTATCAGTGCCTTATGCAACTTGGTTCTCAGCTCATGCCTTTGTCATATGATCATAGGAGATTATTAAGCTATTGACCCGGAGGTCATTTTAAGCCTAGCCGTTTCAACCCAATATATTACTGTAGAAATACCAGTCACTACCCAAGATTCTATTTAGTGATGACTGCCCATGTCTAGGAGGGTTGTGGGAACTATCCCTGGTAAGTATTGATTGTGCCCCATCCACTCGTCCAGGTTCCTCTTGAGCAATGTCATAGAGGTGCTCTGTTTCACATGAATTGGTAGCCTGTTCCAAAGATGTGGCAGTCACTGGGAGATAAATCTGTCCCTCCAGCATGTCCTATTTAAGTCGCAGGCCATATTTAAGTCCCTGGAATGGGTAGCCCTAGACCCATTTGATTTATGGATATTCAGTAAATTCATTAGGCTTGGGTCTTGGGTTGCTCTGTAGGCCAGGCTTAAGTCTCCCCTAAGAAGTCTACACAATATGGAGTACAGTGGTAGGGACTTTAATCGGACTGTGTAAAGCACATTCTGGAGGCCTTTGATCATCTTTGTTAGAAACCTCTGAGGTCTCTCTAATTGCTGCAGGTGCTTAGTGCGGTACATACTGAATGGGGCATTATACTCAATTATGGGCTGGGTAAGTGCTGAGTATAGGGGGGTTATAACTTCTTTTGCTCTTGAGGCAATTCCTTTACTAATCAAGAGAGCTACATGGAAAGCCTTCCTTACAAAGGTAGACATGTGGTGGTCGAAGTTAAGGTCGCGGTCAACTTGTGATCCCAGGTCCCTTACCACTTCGTGGGTACTTAGGGTTGTTGATTTGATAGTGTGAAAGGACATTATTTTGTGCCATGTTTTGGATCTGGACTACGCTACTTCAAGGTAAATATGCAGTCCAGAATTCGTACATCTTTCAGCTCTGCCATACTCAGGAATATCCTTCCTTGAGTCCCGTCAGGTCCCTGTTGGGTAGCTTGAGAATCTGTCACACTTGTTGAATTAGGCAAAAAAAAGACAACATCGGATAGGAAAGTTATGTACTTACCTTACCGATAGATCTGTGTTGCCATCTTTTCATCTGGTTCAATTCCCCTCCCTCATTCCCATCTGCCAAATTGTCATCATTTGCTTCCAGGTATCAGCCAGACCTCCTTTGGACACTGTCTCATCCCTTTGTAACTCTTACACTATTTATTGTTTATTGTTTATTGTGCTTTCCTCCTTGACCATTTTCCTACATAGTGTGACATCATTTGGTTAGTCAGCAGACTCATTCTGAGGTAATTCAGGCTGGAGAGAGGAATTGTGGATAGGGGAGGAGTCAGAACTCTTCAATCCCAAGCTTTGTTATAAGGCACTGAGGCTGGATCTGACTGGATCTGATAACTCACATGTCGAACCAGACAAAAAGAAGACAGCACAGATCTCATTATGGTGAATACATAACTTTTGTTTTTACGTGCTTCTACTATGCTAGATTAAAATGTGATCATTCAGAAACTACTTCAATGATCATAATTGTTAGAAAAACTGAAATAGCATAATAGTTATGATTCAGACTGAATAAAATTATTGCTGGGTGGTCAGCAGGCCTTTCACACTTCCCAAACTTATGTACACCATCTCCACAGATGCATAGCACTAAAGGAAGAAGGTACCTCATGATATCAAGAGATCACGCTGAACTAGCACAATTGAATAAATGCTTTTTCAGTCCAGTGAAAAGTTAGCAATCACAGGGCACAGGATCATAAGAAGTTACTAGGGTATTGGCCCTAAGGCCCTTATAAGCCTAGCCAAGAGTTTAGCCCATGTATAAACAAATCAGCACCCAATGCCCCTGTCGAGCAGGGACACAGGTGGAATCTCAGGGATGTAATTTCTATTTCTCATCCAGTTATCCCGATTGCACTTAAAAAAAGGGGTAAAGACGTACTCTGCTACTAAAATAGCACAGCTCCTGATGCCAAACAGCAGGACTAAATGCCTCCCAAACACACGTATGCTTGTTCTGGAAGTCAAAGGCAAAAACAACAAGCTGCTACTAAGCCAACACAGTTCTTAATTCCAAGCAGCAGAAGTAAACACCTCCAATAAGCACAGTCAGAGAGGTGAAACTCATCAAAGATAAACTCAGCCAGATAGCCAAACTCACTGAAGCAGGTCTTTTTAAATTCCAAAGGGATAAGCAAACAAGACGCCAATAAACGAATGAATGAATGAACGCATGTAAGAACATTTATATGCCATGAAGAAGATTAAACTGGAGAATGCCCTAGCAAGTCATGTCTACAATCACCCTGGCCATGATTTTACATTTATGATCATTGACCATTTGAACTATGTGAATTGGGGGGGACTGAATCCCTGAAATTAGAAATGAAGGAGCTTATGTGGCAGTTGAGACTTGAAGCCCACCATCACCCCGGCCTCAATAGTATGTTATCTATCAGCTGTGTCCTTAAGCTGAGGAGTTTGGAAAGATGATGCACGGGGGGTATAACATCGGGTGTGATTTGGAGATAGGACCTGCTGAGCGATCTTGATATGTATTTTATACCATGTTTGGTAGATGGAATGTCTCTTTTTATTAATATTTGAAATATTATGGCATGCTTTTTATTTATTTTGATGTGTCAGTCTTATTATGAGTATTTGGTTCAAAGTAAGTGTGCTTTTATAATATTTATAATATTATTAACTGTCAATTGCATTATTTAAGTGCTATGTAAGGAACAGTATTAGTTTTACAGTTGTATATTTTATATTATATACAACGTTTTATATTGTGTGTTTATGGGACAGGAACATTTTAGTTAGATTGAAGCTACTTGTGCCTGTTGGAGGGTGTGTTTTGTAATAGACTTTGCTTGCAATGGCTTTAAATGTAGCAGCAGTTAAGCGTGAGTTGTTATTGTTCAAAGTTTGAAGAAGTTGGTGCAGGGCGCCGACGAAAAGCAGTATCGTGGTGCTTAATAAAACTGAAGTCGTTCGTTTATTGGCGTCTTGTTTGCTTATCCCTTTGGAATTTAAAAAGACCTGCTTCAGTGAGTTTGGCTATCTGGCTGAGTTTATCTTTGATGAGTTTCACCTCTCTGACTGTGCTTATTGGAGGTGTTTAGTTCTGCTGCTTGGAATTAGGAACTGTGTTGGCTTAGTAGCAGCTTGTTGTTCTTTTGCCTTTGACTTCCAGAACAAACATACGTGTGTTTGGGAGGCGTTTAGTCCTGCTGTTTGGCATCAGGAGCTGTGCTGGTTTAGTAGCAGTTTGTTTTTTCTTGCCTTTGATCTAAAGAGGTACTCTGCTTGACGTGGAGAGGGAGTCTATTCCACAGATGGGTGAGTCTCTGGGACACAAATCTGTCCTGCCAGCCAGTCCTATTAGTGTCACAGACCATGTTGAGGCCACGTGTGCAGGTTACTCGAGTGGAGCTTGACTTGCAGATATGCAGCAGTCCCATCAAGTCGGGGGCTGAGATCGCTTTGTATGCCAGGCAGAGGTCACTTCTGAGGAGTCTGTATGAAACAGAGTAGAGGGATAGGGCTTTTAGCCTATCTGTGTATGGCAGAGTTTTGAGACCCTGAATTCTCCTGGTGAGGAACCTCTGTGGTCTCTCCAGCTGCTGCATGTGCTTTGCGAGGTATACGCCAAAAGGGACATTGTACTCAATAATGGGCCTTATAAGGGAAGACTACAGGGATGTTATGACCTACTTGTCCCTGGATGAGATACCCTTACTTATGAGGTGGGCCATGTAGAAAGATTTCTGTACAGTGGAAGCAACATGGTGGCCAAAAGTTAGGTTGCTATCAATCTGGGTGCCCAAATCCCTCACGACTAACTATGTGCTTAGGACATTGTTATTAATGTGATAATTTTTGGGAACATCACTCTCCCCAAAGGGGATAATGATGCATTTTTTTGTATTTAGCTTGAGGCCATGTTTCTGGCACCAGTCATTTGTTTGGGTGAGACCCTGTTGGAAGATGTCTGCATCACAGTACCCAACTTGCAGTCATCTGCAAACTTGATCAGCCATAGCCCATTGGTTTTGGCCTGCTCGTCAGAAAAGTATATCTCAAATAACAGAGGCCCTTAGACCGAACCCTGGAGTACACCACTTGATACGGGACTACTGCTTGAGATGGCTTCCCCCATTTTGACTAGATGGGTTCTATCAGTGATCCAGTTAGCTACCCATCAAGTAACATATGGATTGATGCCTATTTGAGAGAGTTTATCTATTACGCCCGAGTGGGGAACAGTGTCAAAGGCTTTGGCCAGGTCAAGGTAGATGGTGTGCACTGCCTTCCCCTCGTCCATGGCTTTGGTGACTGTCTCAAAGAAGGCACATACTCTAAAAGGCTGCATTGCAGTTCTTCCCTTCACAAGTACTAAGGACAGTAACTCCCCCCTTTTTCCAGTCCGTTATTAAAAACAGCCATTTGTTTTTATTGGGTGACCCCAGCCAGTACTGCATGTCTTCACTCTCCTCTATTAAATACTCTTCCTTTTCTAACTTCATTATCTGCCATTTAAACAAAACTTAAAACTCTAACTGGGAACCAATCAGTATGTGACTTGCTCATCACCAGTTCTTCACCCCCAACTCCAAGATACTCAGATTCAAACTCCCATTATAAGCGACACAGCACCTTTCCTTCCAATTTCTCCCCTTCTATGTCTAAGCAGATAAGAAAACATAACACTTCATATCTTTAACAAATGTCAGCAAACCTGTAGAATATTCTAGTGCACACTGACTGAACAGCTATAACTTTACAATCAGTAACACTTTATGTAAACAGCTCTTGAGCTTGCTGCTTAAACATTATGAAAAGTCCTACCCTTTAATGAAAAAAGAACAAAATGTCACTCCACCCTATGGTTACACCACTTTGTGACCTTAAAAATGGAAAACGTACCAAGCTAATTGGTGAAACTGTTATTCACTGAAGAGCTGAAATAAGATATAAACAAATCCAGATTAATACTTCTACTGACTGATGCCCCTTATTGCAGAATATACCTAAACTGCTAAAGCAAAGTCTCCCAAATCTTACAAACACTAATAATACCATCGGTAACTCCACTCTTTTTATACCATTCATATACCACCTAAAACCAGTCACTCCACTGCTGCATTACCCAGCCAGTTTGTAACCAGTCACTTCCCTGTTGCATTACCTAGCCAGTTTGTAACCAGTCACTACACTGCTGCATTACCTAGGCAGTTTGTGAATATTACATCCACCGTTAATCCACGTGTCATTCCATCCAAACCAGAAATGGCCAACACCTTACAAGTCCACTATGCCAGTTGCCCATCCAGCTCTGTAATATAAATAAATGTATGAATTCCTTGAACTCTCATGGTTATGCTAATACAGATGGCTTCTTTCCCCTATTTAAGCACACATGAACAACGTTTACCTTTACCCCCTAATACCTACAAGGGATAGCTATATGCTCTCAGGTTCCTTTCCTAATCATTGAAGATTTGACAGGTATCCCCATGGCAAAAATCTCACACCCATTGTCACCTGCAAGGTGCAGACCTGTATCCATTATACCACCACTATGGAGCACCTCTGCACACACAATCACACATCACACAAGACCTTGATGTGAGGAAGGTTTTGGCTCTGTAAAGCATCTTTAGTTTTTGATGAGTTTTTCTTACACAGTTTTGTATATGCAGCTCAATTGCAAGATTATTATATAGGATCATGGGATCATAGGCGGTTACTAGGCTAATGGCCTCAGGGCCCTTATAAGCCTAACTAGGTTCAACCTGTGTTCTCAAGGGTGTCTAACTCTAACAGCCACTAAAATCATCCCCTATTGCCCCTGTTCAAGAGGGACACAGGTGGAACTCCCAGGGTGAATTTCCAGTTACCCATCCAGTTGTCCAAATTGCACTTAAATAGGGCCAACGAGGGGCTTTGTTTAACATGAATAGGAAGCCTGTTCCAAAAGTGGGGCAACCTTTGTGAGACAAATCTGTCTCCCCGGCAAGTTCTGTTGATATCACAAACAAGGTTAAGGTCCTTTGAGCGAGTGACCCGTGTGCCATTTGACTTGTGGATGTTCAGCATTCCCATTAAAGCTGGGTCAGAGATTGGTCTACATGCAAGGCACAGGTTGCCTCTGACCAGTCTATACAACACAGAGTAAAGTGAAAATGATTTCAATCTGTCCACATAAGACAGATTTTGAAGACCCTGAATTTTCTTTGTAAGGAACCTTTGTGGTCTCTCCAATTGCCGCAGGTTTTTGGAAAGAAACATGCCAAATGGAGAGTTGTACTCTAATATTGGCCTAATGAAGGAAGAGTACCGGGGGGTTATAACCTTTTTTTCTGCAGACAATGCCCTTACTTATGAGATGAGCAATATAAAATGCCCTTCTTACCACTATGGAGACATGGTGGTCGAAATTAAGGTTGCTGTCAACCTGTGTGCCCAGATCTCTCACCACTGACAGAGTGCTTAGGGTATTGCTATTGATGTGATAGTTTGCAGGAACATTACCCTTGCCAAAGGAGATGAAAAGGCATTTTTTTTGCATTAAGTTTAAGATCATGACTTTGGCACTAGTCATTAGTCTGAACAAGACCTTCCTGCAGGATGTTGACATCGCCAGGGGTTTCAATAATCTCTCCCAGTTTGCAGTCATCAGCAAATTTTGTCAGCCACAGTCCTTTACTTTTAGCTTGTACTTCAGAGAAGTAGATTCTAAACAGTAGGGGTACCAGAACCAATCCCTGTGGAAGACCACTGGTTACAGGTCTGCTGGAGGAGGTGGAGTCCCCCATTTTGACTGTGTGAGTTCTACCAGTGAGCCAGTCTGCAACCCACTTGACAATATATGGGTTGATACCAAGGTGGGTGAGTTTATCAATGGTGCCCGAGTGGGGGAGTGTGTCAAAGACCTTGGTTAAGTCTAGATAGGTCATATGCACAGATTTGCCCTCGTCTAGGACTTTGGTGACTGTCTTGATTAAGTCCACCAAGTTTAACTGGCATGATCTTCCCGTGACAAAGCCAAACAGGGTGGGGTAAAGAGTTTGAGAGTTCCTATATCTGTTAATAAGGTCCATGATGATTCATCCCTTGGCCTTGCAGATAAAGCTGGTCAGGCTAATTGGTCTGTAGTTCCTGGGGTCTGTGGATGTACCCCCTTTGTGCAAAGGGATGACAGTAGCTGTTTTCCATTCTGCTGGGATGAAGCCATTGCTTAGGCTGTGATTGAAAAGCATGCCTAGTGGTGATACTAATTCCTGTTTTAACCCATGTAGAGCACAGTCCAGGATGTTGTCTGGTCCCATAGAGGCTGTATGTTTGGCCTTGGAGAGGGCATTTAAAACCTGCTTCTTAGAGATACTAGGTGGGGGATTGGTGTTAGGGATGCTTTGGGGTATATGTGGTGGTGACGGGTCTATATTAGTTAATTGAACCACCTAATCATCGAATTCCTCTTTGTTGACCCATTTTTGTTGATGCTACACTTCAGCAAATGGGCAGGGATAAGCAATGGTAGGCCAACCAAGCGACATGAAAAAATTGGAAAATTTAAAACCTACCCAGGTGGGGAGCAATACCTCCTACCCCCCTAACTAAATATAACAACTCTGAGATTGCACAACAGTGGAGAAAAATGCAAATTCCAGATGTTGGCCTACCGTTTGTTATTCCTGGGAAAAGTTTCACTGAAAAGTCCATCTGCTGAAGTGTAATTTCAACAAAAAGGGGTCGACGAAGAGGTATTCGATGATTAGGCAGTTCAACAAAGTGAAGAAGACCTGGCAGGGACAGTGGAGTAAAGTTTTCACTGAACCTGTCAGTCAGCAGGTTTGCTATATTCACAGGTTCTGTATATGTAATACCATTAGCTATTTCAGTGCAAATCTGGGCTTTACCTTTGAGGTTATGGATGTAACAAAATAATGCCTTGTGGTTATCCTTAGTTAGGGAAGATAATTTGGAATCAAAGTTAGCTTTGGAGGACTTCACTAGGAGTCTTATTTGCTTGTTTGTATATCATCCACAATCATCCCTGATAGTTTGCTATGAGAAGTGACTTCAATTGTTATATTATCTAGAGAGAAGATTTTAAATTTTGTTTTTTTCATGAGAGAGGAATTTGGGGGAGAAAAGTAGTAGTTTGTAGTTTTTTAGGGTTGACCATGTGTTGTGAGTTGCAAAGCCATGTTTCAGTGGCTGTTAAAGCTTCCTGAGTAATTTTTTCAATGTGTGCCATGTTGCATATGTGCAAATGAGTATTGAGTCATCTGTGTACTAATTTAGGGAGGCCTGTTGTGTGGATGTGTGGAGGGTGTTGGTGAGAATGTTAAAGATGAGGGGACTAAGGATATAGCCATGTGGTATGGAGATAGGGTGGAGTGCCATTTTACTGACTAACACCTATTGAATAGGCAACTTTTGAAGCATAGAAAGGCGGGCTGAGGGAGGCCTAATGAGGGCATTTGAAGGGGTCCCTATTAAAACAACGAAAGATTAAAATGTCGAACTCTGTAAACAGTGAAAATGCCAGACATCGATGTGTGTTTTGTGAGATCGCAAAACAGTGAGGATTGGGAAATTTGCCCTTTCCTCACTGCAGTGAGATCTTGGAGTTGGTATATATAATTAGTGGGGGGTGTGGGGGGCACAGCCCCCCACTATAAAGGGTTCAATAGTATGCATTTTCGCTGTTTACAGCGTTCGAATATTTGAACTTTCGTTCCTATAATATAGACCCCATTAGAAGTACAAGTTCACTGTGACAAACTGTATTGACAGCTTTAGACAAGTCTAGAAATAAGAGATTTAGAAATAAGGAGGAAAACATTATTAAAAAGATGAGAAAGAGTTGTGCCAAATAACTGCATGAAAGGTTTTAAGTTGCAACAATTGAAATAAATCAATATGGCAGACTCATAACTAGTGTGCATATTTTACCAGACAAAAACAGCTTAAGAGAACGACTTGCATGATCTCTGCCCAATCAGCATTCACTTAGCACCTTCTTTGATGGCTGATTGTAATCTGATTTGCCTGACTCTGTGAATGGGTTGTGATGGTAGTACTGAAAATAAATACTGCAGTAAACCTATTCAATGACTTCTGAGCCTACAATAAGGAATATTTAGGAATCACAAGCTCTGTTCAGTGTAAGTGACTAGAACTGGAGTTCTACAGGAAATAGCAGGTAAGCCACTGAAACAGTCTTTTCCAAGATGGCTTCCAATGTTATTAGTGATTCCGGGGATTGTCAGTCGATGTTCTTCGTGTTTCACTGTTGCAGTCATTACATTTGGGTAATCTGCTTGCAGGTTGCCCTCAGTCAGCCTGATTAACAAAATCTTGGGTACTGCATCGGTTGCTGTCCCTTCTTCCATGACGTCAGGTTATTAGGGGTATAAAATATGCAGCCGACGTCATTACAGCAGCCTTTCTTGGCAACATCCTGCTTTGGTTGCTGTCCTTTTGTCCATAATGTCAGATTGTCAGGGGTATAAAACATGCAGCTGACGTCATTACATCAGTCTTTCTTGCCATGCGGTGCCCGAAGCAGAAGCAGATGTTCTTCATGTTTCACTGTTGCAGTCATTATATTTGGGTAATCTGCTTGCAGGTTGCCCTCAGTCAGCCTGATTAACAAAGTCTTGGGTACTGCGTCGGTTGCTGTCCCTTCTTCCATGACGTCAGGTCATTAGGGGCATAAAATATGCAGCCGACATCATTACAACAGCCTTTCTTGCCATGCAGTGCCCGAAGCAGAAGCAGTTCCTGCTACTTCTGATTCGCAGGCCTCTACTGAGACCCATTCGGAGTCCGGTATGCAGCGAGATGCTTCAACTATGGAACCCACAGAGGTCTCTACCTTGGATGGGTCTGGAGCCGCTGTGCAGGCACCAGCTTCTGAGGGTGTATTCAGGCCTACTGACTTACATACTAAATCGACACCTCCTTCTTTACTAAGACCTAAATCTCGATCCATGTCTAAAAAACTGATGCCCAAGCCACATGCTCAGGCCCTTATGCCTAAAAACAAATGATAAAAATGGCTGAAGATCTAATAACTCTAATCAGGGGTAGTCAACCCCCCCCCCTTCTAAGAGGCCTAGGGCTGAGCTTGATTATGAATCTTCTGATCAGGATTCTGTTTCTTCTGACTCTTCTGATGACCTGGATTTGTCCATACTTACTTATGAGGATTCTGATGCAGAGGATTCTATTCCCTCTGATTCCCCTCCTGGGGATTTTTCTTTTTGGGAAACTTTACATACTTTAAGGGAGCATTTCCACTGGGAAAGCCAGGAATTTTCTGATTCAAAAAAGAGGCCTAGGAATTTCCTTCTTCTACCTTAGCATAGGCCTTTGGCTATACCTCCTGTACTAGACATTGTTGATGATGTGTTCTTGGAATCCAGTTTGGCCCCTGATTCCCTGCCTCCTGCTCCTAGTAAACCTGATAGATACTACAGGGTTCCTGAGTCCCACAAGTTCCTTTTCAAAAATCCTGTTGCAGATCCAGAGACTATTTCTCAGGGGCCTAAGGGCATTAAGACTTCTACTGCTAAAAATCCTACCCCTTCTGATAGAGACTCCAGGGCGCTGGATAGATGGGATAAAAAGCTTTATAGTTCTGCAACCTTGGCAATCAGAGCTTTAAATTGCCAATTTCATATGTTAAAATATCAACAACTTATTATTGAACTGCTTAAACAGAAAATGATGTTGATTCCTGACTGTGTGGAAAATAAAGATTTACAAGACTTAATGCATTCTGCTGAACAGGTTGGAAAACATACTTTGCAATGTGATTTTGATTCTTTAGAGGCCTCTTGCAGGGCTGCTGTTACTAGGTCTGTGCTTAGAAAGCATGCTTGTCTCAAGGAGCAATCTTTGCCTGATCATGTGAAAGCTAAATTCTTGGATGCTCCTTTAAATCAGGACCACCTGTTTGGTAACAAGGCTGAAGAAGTTCTTAAAAAGATGGAAGATACAGCTAAATCTATGCAAACTGTTTTTACAAGTGCAACCTCCAAGATTTAGTAGGCACTGGCCCTCTAAGAATTGGTCGTTTCCAGTCCCTTCCAGGTCCTCTCAAGCCAAACTCAGACACAGCAAAAACCCCAGGTTTCAGTCCCAGGGGACACTCAGGACTAAACTAAAATTCCCAAGCACTTATCTTTTGACTGCCCCTTTAGGGGAAAAGATTGCTCTTCATGAAAAGAACTGGAAACTCATAACCCAGGACAAATGGGTTTTACATATAGTGTCCCAAGGATACGAATTTCATTTCCACATGTTGCCAACACCAAATGGGTGGCCAGACCTACCCCCAAATCAGTGGGCAGAGGCCCAAAAACAAGTACTTTCCCTCTTAAGCATGGGGGCTATTCAACTGGTACCAGAAGAGGAAAAGGGACAAGGTTTCTACTCCAGACTTTTTCTGGTACCCAGAAAAGACAAATCATGGTGTCCAATCCTAGACCTGTCTACTCTAAACACCTTTCTGGAGATTCCAAAATTCAAGATGCTGACTCTTCACCAATTACTTCCTATGCTAGGCAAAGATGCCTGGTTGGCAACACTAGATTTAAAAGAAGCATACCTGCACATCCCAATCAGAGAATCCTGCAGAAGATACCTACACTTCAAAGCAGGCTACACGCACTATCAGTTCTCTGCACTGCCCTTTGGCTTGTCTACTGTGCCCAGGGTATTCACAAAGTACCTGGCTCCAGTCATTGCATTTTGCAGGCAAAGAAGTATTTAAATATACCCATACCTGTACGATTGTCTAATTCAGGCAGAAAGTCAGGGTATACGTTTGAATTATCTGGCGTTTGTAAAAAGGGTTCTAACTTGTCTGGGATACACCATAAACGAAAAGAAATCTCAACTAGTGCCCTGTCAACAAATTACATTCCTGGGAGCAAGCTTGAATACAACTGCCCAGATGGCTTACCTCACGCCAGAAAAGCAAATTCATTTCGTAACCTATTTCAAACAAGTGGCCATAAAACCTTGCTATCTGCAAGACAAATACTGCAAGCCTTGGGGTTCATGGCCTCCTGCAGTCTTCTAATTCTATATGCAATACTGCATATGAGGAAACTACAGTGGTATCTAAAAAGTCTATGGAGTCAACCTTCTCACAGCCTGGAAACAATGATTCCTATCATTCCTTGCCTACGCCTGGAGTTCCTCTGGTGGGCAGACGCCTGCCACCAAAACAAGGGACTACCATTCACACTACCCCCTGCTACCCAAACCCTAACTACAGATGCATCAGACTATGCATGAGGTGCTCACCTGGCAGGGAAGTGTATTCAGGGCAAATGGAACCCGAGTCAGATGCACCTTCATATAAATCAAAAAGAAATGCTAGCTGTACAGAATGCTCTGACAGCCTTCAAGGACTATATTCTTCCAGGACAACTAATGATAAAGATGGACAATACCACGGTTATGTGGTACATAAACAAGCGGGGGGGGTACACATTCCTACCCCCTCTGCAGACTAGCCATGGCATTGTGGAACACAGCCTTGAGCTACCAAGTGCACCTACAAGCTCAAGAAACTTTTGCAGAAAAGAGGAAAATCTCAGGATGCAAAAAACTCCCTTACTAGCCTCAGTAAGAAACTGAGATGCCTCATAAAATCCTCCAAAGCTAGTTACGAAAATAAAATTGCCAAAGATTCCAAAGACAACCACAAACCATTTTATAACTATGTCAAGAATCTAAATGGCAATGCTCAGATCTGCTCTGAGCTAAAACAGAATGGCATTAAATATACTGATCCGAAGGATATTGCCAATATCCTGGCAGATCGATTCAGTGCCAACTTCACCCCTCTCACCCCCTAAATGGCCCATCTCAATACCGGAAGATTGCCAAATTCCAGTAATAATGGCCACACAGGTACAAAATGCACTCTCTAAAGCCAAGAATACAGCATCCATGGGACCAGATGACATCCCGGGCTGTATACTACATGAACTACAATATGAACTGGCACCTCACCTAAGTGTCATGTTTAATCATAGCCTCACCTCAGGTTTCGTGCCCACTGAGTGGCGCAGAGCTACAGTTATCCCAATCTACAAGGGGGGATCCACCTTGGATCCCGGAAACTACCGTCCCATCAGTCTGACAAGCCTTATCTGCAAGGCCATGGAGCGTATTATCATGGAACTTATAAACAAAGACATTGGCAACCTTCAAACACTGGACCCCACCCAGTTTGGGTTCATGAAAGGCTGATCTTGTCTCCTGAACCTGATTGACTTCTTTGAATCAGTCTCCAGAGCCATGGACAAGGGTAAGATGGTCCACACAGCCTATCTAGACCTTGCCAAGGCCTTTGACACCATCCCCCACTCTGGAATCATAGATAAACTTACTAAGTTGGGCATTAATCCCTATGTCACCCAATGGGTTGCTAAATGGCTTACTGATAGAACCCACACTGTAAAAGTAGCCGACTCCAAATCCAGCTCCAGACAAGTGACAAGTGGAGTACCTCAGGGTTCAGTCCTGGGGCCGCTCTTGTTTGGCATCTACTTCTCTGAAGTACAGGTCAACACTAAGGGACTCTGGCTAACAAAGTTTGCAGATGACTGCAAACTGGGAGCCATTATTGAATCCCCAAATGATGTGGATACTCTACAAAAGGGCCTTACAGAAACAGATGCTTGGTGCCAGAGCCATGGGCTCAAGCTCAATGCCAAGAAATGTATTGTTATCCCTTTGGGAAAAACATGTATCCATGAATTACCATATAGGTAGCAGTACACTAAACACAGAAAGTGTGATAAGAGACTTAGGGACACAGGTGGACAGTGGTCTCACCTTCGATAACCACATTGCCACAACAGTCAGGAAATCCTTCTATGTGGCACACCTCATTACGAAGGGCTTTTCATCCAGAAAAAAGGAGGTCATTGTCCCACTGTACTCATCCCTCATTAGACCCATTATAGAATACAATGCCCCATTTGGTATGTACCTCTCAAGACATCTGCAACAACTGGAAAGGCCTCAAAAATACCTCACTAAAAGAATCACAGGCCTAAAGCAGATGCCCTATGCTGACCGCCTTAAAAAACTCCAGCTATACTCTGTCACATATCGTCTACTCAGAGGTGATCTCTGCTTAACATACAAGGCCATGTCAAACCCAGAGCTGTTGGACATGCTACACTTAAAGAAATCCCAATCCCTCACAGCTACACGCTCCAGGGATCTAAACATTGTCATCACAATAAACAAAACATGCTGGAGGGATAGGTTCCTGACCCAGAGACTCCCCAGACTCTGGAATAGATTGCCCATACATGTCAAGCAGAGTGCCTCTTTGGACCTCTTCAAGAGGAACCTTGACGACTGGATGGGAGAAAGGAAATTCACCCCAGGGATCACGTCAGTCGCCCTGCTAGACAGGGATCCAGGAAAGTAAATAATGTGGGAAGAAATAGCCAGGGAATTGTTATGGCTAGGCTTGTATAGGCCCTAGGGCTGATAGCCTAGTACCAACCTATGAACCTATGAACCTAATTCCTGCCAGGAAAATTGAATACACTGGCAGACGGACTAAGCAGAAACCTCATGGACCCACACGAGTGGAAACTGGAACCAAGGATTTTCAACATGTTGACAAGCGAATAGGGTAGCCCAGACATAGATCTATTTGCCTCCCCCCAGAACTACCAGTTGGACAAGTTTTGCACAAGGACTCCCCACAAACAAGTCTGGAAAGTGGATGCTCTGTCTTTCAGCTGGAAAAACCTATCAGTCTACGTCCCCCCCCCCCACTGCCTCTGCTCTCCAAAGTTCTACTAAGTCAAACAGGACAAACCAAGGATGATCTTGATTGCTCCAGACTGGCCGCACCAACACTGGTACCCCCTCCTGCACAGTGTGTCGCAGTTATCTCCATGGCACCTGCCTCAGACTCCTTCCCTGCTGTCTCAGCAGGAGAACCAAATTCTGCACCCTCAGCTTCCAACATTGAACCTTGCAGCCTGGCTAATCACTTAAATTCACCCTTATCATCCCTCAGCAAACATGTGATGGATGTCATCTTGGAAGCAAGGAGACCTAGTACTAGAAAATCTTATGCTGAAAAATGGAAAAGATTCTGTGCCTGGAACCAATCTCAAGGGATGAGCACAGCAGTGCCCAGTTTACCTCAGATTTTGCAATACTTAACTGAGATGCTTCACAAGGGCCTGTCCTTTTCTTCCATTAAAATCCACACCTCAGCCATTTCAGCTCATTATAACACAGAACCTCCCCTCTTCTCAGTTCCTCTGCTCAAGCAGTACCTCAGAGGGGCCAAAAGCTTGAGACCACCCAGGAGAGCTCCAACCCCTGCCTGGGATGTTAACTTTGTATTGGAGAAACTCTCTCTACCTCCTTCTGAGCCAGCTGCTACTGCAGACTTACATTTTTTTTTTCTTGGAAAACAGATTTCCTTTTGGCAATCACTTCAGCTAGAAGTATATCTGAATTACAGGCTCTTATGGCAGTGGAGCCTTTCATCATCTTTCATGTGGACAGGGTGTCACTCAGAACCAATCCATCCTTCATGCCCATGGTGGTATCCAGTGTGACTCTTAATCAGTCCATTCATTTGCCAATATTCTTTCCCAATCCACAGAACAAAGGGGAACGGATTCTGCATTCCTTGGATGTGCACAGACAACTTAGATTCTACTTGGACAGGACTAAACCTCGAAGAAAATCTGAACAACTGCTAGTAGCATTTGCTGCAGGGGCATAGGGAAAGGCTATTTCAAAACAAATCATTTCTAAATGGATAATGGCCATTGCATTCATTTCTGCTATAAGCACCATGGTAAACCTATTCCCCAAGGGATCAGATCTCACTCAACCAGGGCTGCATCTACTTCTGCAGCCTTTCTCAGAGGTGTCCCTACCAGGGACATCCTAGAAGCTGCTACTTGGAGTTCTGTACATACTTTCACCAAGCATTATCATTTGCCAATTTTCTCTAAATCCAGAGCTGGCTTTGCCACTGCTGTCTTGCAGGGCCTTATTGCTGGCCCTAATGCTATATAACCTCCTCCTCCCAACCATAGCTTTGGGAATTTACCCAAATGTAATGACTGCAACAGTGAAACATGAAGAACATAGTACAGTTGTGTACACTTACCATAAATGTAGATGTTCGAGTGTATTCACTGTTGCAGTCCTGGATACCCTCCCTCCGGCCCCCTAACTTCTCTTGGCTATACCTCTTCTTTCATTTACTATGCTTAAAAGCCTTTTTGGCATATTTGCTTTTTGTTGGAGGTATACCTTTGTGTTTTTATGTTTATTTGCTCCCCACTGGGGGGGGCACCTGACATCTGGGACAAGAAAAACTGATGTAATGGTGTCGGCTGCATGTTTTATACCCCTGATGACCTGACATCATGGAAGAAGTGACAGCAACCGATGCAGGACCCAAGACTTTGTTAATCAGGCCAACTGAGGGCAACCTGCCAGCAGATTACCCAAATGTAATGACTGCAACAGTGAATACACTCGAACATCTACATTTATGGTAAGAGTATACAACTGTACTTTCCTCTGTCTGGCCATTATTTCATTTTTGCTAAATGCTTCTAGTGGGCACAAAACTTTAAATGTGCAAAAAGGCAAAGAGGGAAGGGTTTAAAGTATGGTGAAACCAGAAATGCACTTCATTTACAGGAACCCATATTGAAACAGACACTGCTGAGTATCAGTTCATTAAATAAAGAGGTATACTTCTACGGGATTCTATTAATAAAAGCGTTATTTGATAAAAAGGGTGGAAAAGATTTAGTTTATGTAGAAGTAATGTCAAAAATAAGGAGAGAAGAGAAGTGGTTGCTGCAATTCATGTGCCACGTTAGAGAGCTGGATTATCTGAAATCTGATGGAATAAAGATTATTAAACAGTGAATGTTTGTTTTGATGGATACAAACAAAGGAGTAGCCAGGCATACTTCATATATACCATGGCATATGCTTGTCAGGTATATTAGCGGTTCTGGGGGATCCTGAGCCCATGATAGTGAGTGCCCCACGTAGCAAACCAGTATTGCCCTTGAGTAAATGTCCTTTACTACATATGGTCTCCTGCTCATTATCGAGGAGCTCACAAAGCTTGGAGTTCTAGCCTGAATTCAGGAAGTGTTTTACTTGTATCCGTTGCCATCCAGGCAAAGTTCGATTCCTTTGATTGCTAAATTGCACTGAAGCTATGTTGAGTGATCACTACTATTTCCTGATTTATGTGTGCACTTCACTGTTTTTTTTTTTCTTTTGTAAAAAATGCTCTTCTTTACATTGTTACCATTTTAAGACTGTTCTATCTTGAAACTGCCTTCAGCAAGGGATTTCCAGCTAGTTGTTTAAGTGGTTTGTGGTTGAACTGCACGTGGGGGTCTCTTCTACAGTGTTTTTACATCAGGAGGACTGGGTTTATTCATCTTGTGGCAGAAGGTGTTTGCCTGGTTTATCTGAGTTGAAAAATACACAAAAAGACTCATAGTATAGTCATTTGTTTGCCAGGGGGCTCATTGGTTGGTTAGTTTTCTGTTTCCTGCATTTGTGTGGATTCAGCAGTGCCCTGAACAGTAGCAAACATTTGGGAAGACCGGTTCATAAAACTGTACCCTGCAACCAGCAACACAGTGTAAATACCTTGTGGGTCAACAAGCTTAGAGCAGCTAGTTGAGAGTCAAGTAGCAATACTAGAGATTTAGTTGACTTCAGTATTGTGTAAACATTAAAGTTAGTAGAATTTAGTCCTGCTTGGAGTAATCTGCTCTGATAAGCACCCTTATTCACCACCCCCTGTAGCTCACAAATCAAAGGAGTAGACATCATGGATATGCAGTTTACTAACTTCTCTGTAGCCAGCTTGGTGGCTATGGGCATCCTGAGACAATGTAGCAGTTGTCTCATGTTTATTGGCAATCCTTAAAGAATCAGACACAGTATGTGAGAGGTGTACTTACACAATGCCACTGGAGGCTAAACTTTGTCATACAAGTCCAAATCAGGGTATGAAAACTACACACACACACACACACACACACACACACACACACACACACACACACACACACACACACACACACACACACACACACTCACAACACCCACCTCACATAATATGCAACACACACACACACACACACACACACACACACACACACACACAGACACCAGTGTATGCTGAGGTACTTAAAAGCAGTCTTCTTAAACAACAAAGCTTTCCTAGATCACCCGTTGTCAAAGCCATGTCTGAGCAAGCCCAAGGTCATTCAGAAAAAAAACCACCCAACACCACATATACTGTCACTCTCAGTGGAGCCGCACACACTAAGCTCCTAAGGCAAGCAATCATCCTTCCCAGATCTTGCCACTGGGGACTCCATTGTAAGATACACTGATGCTTCCTAACTAGGTTGAACAAAAAGTAGTTAACTGTCAGTTGCTTATGTGAAGCCAGAATTCACCAAATCATGCATGAACTCAAACGTCATCACACCACAGATACCAGTATGATTCCATCACAGTCCATGCAGGTGTAAAATGACCTGAGATGTACCTCTCTGGACTAGATGAAGAGAGACACTATGGAGCTTTCAGAATGTGTCTCAGGCTGGAATGAGCCTGGCATTGAGCAGCATATTATCATCCATAACAATGATGGACATGGAGCTCTCGGACTGTGTCTCAGGCTGGTATGAGCCTGGCATTGAGCAGCATATTATCATCCCTAACGATGTTGGACAGGGAGCTCTCGGACTGTGTCTCAGGCTGGTATGAGCCTAGCATTGAGCAGCATATTATCATCCATAACGATGATGGACAGGGAGCTCTCGGACTGTGTCTCAGGCTGGTATGAGCCTAGCATTGAGCAGCATATTATCATCCCTAACGATGATGGACAGGGAGCTCTCGGACTGTGTCTCAGGCTGGTATGAGCCTGGCATTGAGCAGCATATTATCATCCCTAATGATGATGGACACTGTTTCAGGCTAGTATGAGCCTAGCATTGAGCAGCATATTATCATCCCTAATGATGATGGACAGGGAGCTCTCGACCTGTGTCTCAGGCTGGTATGAGCCTGGCATTGAGCAGCATATTACATCTCTAACAATGATGGACAGGGAGTTCTCAGACTGTGTCTCAGGCTGGTATGATCCTGGCATTAAGCAGCATATTATCATCCCTAACAATGATGGACATGGAGCGCTCAGACTGTGTTTCAGGCTGGTATGAGCCTGGCATTAGGCAGCATATTATAATCCCTAACGATGATCGACATGGAGCTCTCGGACTGTGTTTCAGGCTGGTATGAACCTAGCATCGAGCAGCATATTACATCTCTAACGATGATGAACAGGGAGCTCTCGGACTGTGTCTCAGGCTGGTATGAGCCTGGCATTGAGCAGCATATTATAATCCCTAACGATGATGGATAGGGAGCTCTCGGACTGTGTCTCAGGCTGGTATGAGCCTGGCATTGAGAAGCATATTATAATCCCTAACAATGATGGACAGGGAGCTCTAGGACTGTGTCTCAGGCTGGTATGAGCCTGGCATTGAGCAGCATATTATAATCCCTAATGATGATGGACAGGGAGCTCTCGGACTGTGTCTCAGACTGGTATGAGCCTAGCATTGAGCAGCATGTTATTATTGTAATGATGATGGACAGGGAGCTCTCGGACTGTGTCTCAGGCTGGTATGAGCCTAGCATTGAGCAGCATTTTAACATCCCTAACGATGATCGACATGGAGCTCTCGGACTGTGTTTCAGGCTGGTGTGAGCCTAGCATTAAGCAGCATATTATCATCCCTAACGATGATGGACATGGAGCTCTCAGATTGTGTCTCAGGCTGGTATGAGCCTAGCATTGAGCAGCATATTATCATCCCTAACGATGATCGACATGGAGCTCTCGGACTGTGTTTCAGGCTGGCATGAGCCTAGCATTGAGCAGCATATTATCATCCCTAACAATGATGGACATGAAGCTCTCGGACTGTGTCTCAGGCTGGTATGAGCCTGGCATTGAGCAGCATATTATCATCCCTAACGATGATGGACATGGAGCTCTCGGACTGTGTTTCAGGCTGGCATGAGCCTAGCATTGAGCAGCATGTTATGATTGTAATGATGATGGACAGGGAGCTCTTGGACTGTGTCTCAGGCTGGTATGAGCCTAGCACTGAGCAGCATGTTACCATCACCAAGGATGATGCCACCTCTCCCCTCTAGGCTTTTTAATATTGAGTAATACTTTATCCACCCCTATAGTACCTATTTTAGGCAATGCCAAATTGACAAACCTACCAACACAGCAAAATCAGCTCAAATGAACCTCAAGGTGTTACTGCTCAGTGCTAAGACCCTAAACAAAAAACTACACTCTCTCCAAGCCCTCCTCACACTCGAGAATATAGATATCCATGCAGTTACTGAGACATGGTTTAAAGCAGCAGAGAGTACCGCAACAATGGAAGGTGTAACTGCACAGAAAAGGGCTAAAGGTGGAGGTGTCTGAATGTACATCAGTAACAAGCATACCTCTATGGTAATCAAAAAGGATGATGTCTTAGAGTTCTTCCACATGCAGGTCACCATAGACACAATCTTTTATAATATCCTATCCAGCTAAACGTCATCCTCAATATCTGAAGAAGCCTAGAATGCATACTTGGATCTACTGGAGACACTTACCATCCAACCTAACATCCTAATCCTGGGAGACTTAAATTACCCCTCTATAGAATGGGAATCCTACACAGCCTCAAATCTACAGGCACAGCGATTCCTGGACTTCGTAGATACAAACACCCTTGACCAAATAGTGCATGTGCCCACTAGAGGCTCCAACATACTGGACCTCATGCTTACAAATATGAAAGAATGCTGCATTTCCCCAGTGTCTTACCCCCCCCCCCCCCTGGTAATGTCTAGCCATAAAGCTGTCTCCTTAGAAATCAAAGTTAACTCTGTAATCTCATTAAAATCAGTAACACTTAGGAACTAGTCCAAGGAAAATTACCTGCTATTAAGTGATGGACTGTCAAAATTCAATGCCCCTCTGAACCCAGAGGACACAACACCCTATGATGAATTGCTCTTAGAAACTGTGTACAACCATGCCAGTGACTACAGAGAGGCTGTTGTATGCACCATAAGTAAGCCTAGGACTAGCCCTAGAAACAAACCACCTTGGTGGCTTTCCAAATTAAACAGGATAGACAACAAAAAGAAAAAAAGTGGCAAAAATTGGGAAGGGTAATTCCCATAAAAACAAAAACTCTCTCATAAAAGTAAATAGGCAACTAAGAGGGTTATTTAAGTCAAGCAAACCAAACTTTAAGATTAATGTAGCCTCCCAGGTGAAAGATAACCATAAAACCTTCTACAGCTGTAGTAGAAACCTCAAGGGCAGCACACAGCAGTACACTGAACTGATGGTTATGGTGCCACATTCATGGAGCCTGGTCATACAGCAAACCTGTTACTGGACAAACTCATTTCCAACTTTACTCCCCTCTCACCCCCCAACCATCCCCTCAAAAATACCCACAAATATGACCCCTCCAGCTATAACTAGAGAGGATATACTGGCTGCAGTCACTAAAGCCAAGAATACATCCTCAGTGGGCCCCAATAACATCCCAGGATGCCCCCTGAATAATCTAAATGATGACTTATCAGGACTGGAGTCATTATTTAACTATAGCCTTTAAACAGGCTTTGTGCCACATAAATGAAGGACTGCAAAGGTCATCCCGCTTCATAAGGGAGGACCTTCAACAGATTCTGGAAACTACAGACCCATTACTTTGACTAGTCTTATTTGCAAAATCATGGAAAGAAATATCATGGAAGTTATCATCAGGGATCTAGGAGACCTCCAAATGCTGGATCCACCCCAAATTGGCTTTGTCAAAGGAAGGCTGTACTTACTGAATCTGGTAGACTTCTTTGAAAAGGTCACTAAGGGAATGAATGAGGAGAAAATAGTGCATGCTGCCTTCCTAGATCTGGCTATAGCATTTGATACAATACCCCTCTCAGAAATGGTCAACAAACTTATCGAGCTAGGTATAAACCCATTTATTACATGCTGGATAGCCAGCTGGCTCACTGATAGGACCCACGAGGTTGCAACTGGTAAGGCCACCAACACAAATCTCCAGTAAAGGTCGATAGTCCTTTTGCACAACATTTTGTTCTATACCATAATTCTAATCCTGAAGGTTTAATTGCTACTGTTTTAGGAAAAAGTGCCAGTTAATTTTTATTCAGAGAATGTGTATAAGCAAAAGCCATTATATAAAGAAGCAATTTTTATTCTTAAGTTTGACACTTTATTTCCCTCATGTCTTAATTCAGATTGTAATTGGAAGTCACTAATTTAATTATTATGTATGTATTTTTACTGGCTGGTGGGTGTATTTATATGGTGTTTGTTACTAGTAATTTTTATACTCTTTAAAGGCTGTTGCCAAGGTGCTAGATATATTAAAGTATTTTTTTCCTCACTTGAGTGGCTCCTGCTTCTTGTTTGTTGGATTTTTGCCTCTTCTTTGGTTCTGTGGTTTTGCACCTCCACAAAGAGGCTGATTACTAGTGGAGTCCACCACGGCTCTGTGCTGGGTCCACTCCTCTTTGCCATCTGCTTCACAGATGTCAAAGGCAATGTCAAAGGCCTTTAGCTGACCAACTTCACAGATGATTGCAAACTGGTAGCAGTCATCGATACCCTCCAAGATGAGAACACCCTTGAGGAACATCAAATACAGACAAATGTTTGGTGCCAAATCCATAGCTTAAAACTCAATAACAGGAAATGCATTATAGTACCTTTTGTGACGTCTACCCCCCTGAGTAACTACATCATCAATAAAATACCCTTAAAGGTTGATTCATTAGTCAGGGATCTGGGAACTCCTGTAGATAGTAACCTATCCTTTGGACAGCATATGTCAAAGGTAGTAAGAAGATCCTTCTGTATTGCTCAGCTTATAGGGCATGACATCTAAGTCCAGATAGGTCATCATATGACCATACTAAGCCTTCATCAGACCTATCATAGAGTACATTACTCCCTTTGGTCTGTACCTGACCAGACACATGCAGCAAATGGAACATCCACAAAGATTTCTTGCAGAAAGACTACAGGGAGTAAACAGAATGCCCTACACTGATTGCCTCAAAGCCCCATCTCCGTACTCAGTATCATACAGACTTATGAGAGGTGATCTTTGCCTGGCATATAGGGCATCCATGGAACCTGTTTTGATGAACGTTTTGCACATCCACAAAACAAACAGCATCAGAATTACTAGATTAAAAGACCTACATTTTTCTTGCGACATAAATTGGCCATGTTGTTCAGGCAGACATGCTTCTCAGATAATTCCCATTCTCTGGAGCAGGCTTCACATCCATGTGAAGCAGAGTTCCTCTCTATCCCTTTTTTAGTGCAACTTGGATCAATGGATGGGTAATCGGAAATTCATCCCTGGTCTGACTCCTATGTCTCTGATGGACAGAAGCAGTCAGTAAATCACCATCTACATAAATTAAATTTGTGGGTCACATTTGGGCTGCATGGCTAGGTTTATAAGGGCTCTAGTAATCATTAGAATAGTGTACACCTGCAAAGCTATGAACATGTGAGTGAACAGCTAGGATCTCTTCAATGAGCTCTGTATTTTTTTAACCGCAGGTTGAACCATTTAGTAGTACAGTAAAAGTGTACTCTCCTGGCACATGCACTCTCTCCAATGGGGAACAAAGGGGTGCTATATTGGGGTGTGTTATGTTCAGGAATGTGGTGTACAAATCTAAAACTATTGGTACAACCCTGGTAGGAAACAAATTGATCCATTCAGTGAATGTCTTTTCTAGGGTATGAGTGCAGTAATTTCTTTTCTTTGCATGTTTTGCCATTCTGTTTGTGCCCATTTGACCCCAGTTTTGTTTTACTACATGTATATGCATATATTTATATATTTGAGAGTGCATGTACATATATGTAAGCATATGCTACTTTTCTCCAAGGATATTGATGCCATTGTGTTTTGTATTCACAGTTTGTTTGAATGCCCGGCTGTGGAGTGTGTAAAGAAATTGGTCACCCCACCTCACCTCATTGTTGGGGTGTACGAAGGTCCCCTGCAATACAGACTATGGAAGGAAATGAAGTCAGTTATTTACCCTGGTAAGTGACTTGTGTTAGCAACTTGTGACTTAAGTACTAGTGTGAACTGACACCCAAGCTGCATGTGTCAAATGCAGATTTTTCTAAATTTTCCACATAGACTGGTTCCTTGATACAGTGGTTGGTCTTCTGCTCTGATTCAGGTTTGATAATGAGTATAACATGGAATCATTTGGGAAAGAATAACAGAAGATCTGACACACCTCTTAGGCGAGGGTAACTTAATGCATTAAGAAGACCATTTATTGAAATATGAGGTGGGATGACAGTGGATTTAGTAGAGATGTGAATGTGTACATGTGATAAACATGCTGATAGGCATCATTTAGAACAGTGAAGAGGAAACAAGTCAGTGCTTGGCTGGGGGATGACAAATAGATTAGTCTGTATCCTACCAGTCGTATTGGTATTTGTGCATGAGTGCAGAGGAGGTCGAGTGGAGTCCAGTGACCACGTTTCCTCATCTCCATGACAAGCCATAAACAGATTATGTGAATAAATCACCAACAGATTGTGTGAGCAAACCACCAACAAATTATTTGAGCAAGCCACCAACACATTGTGTGAGCAAGCCACCAACACATTGTGTGAGCAAGCCACCAACAAATTATTTGAGCAAGCCACCAATGGATTATGTGAGTGAATGCTGAAATGAATGGGCCTTACTCCTAGCTTTCCAGTAGCTGGCTGGCTGTTGAGGAGGTAAACACTTTACTGACTCAGTTCCTGAGTGCACTGGAGTAGGAGATCTGTATTTGAGCATCTCTGTTATGTGTATTCTTGTCTATTGGTGAAAATTGTGTATTATTGTGAAGCTTTGGAGCTGGGGAGTTTTGTCATTTCTGTTTGTTAAGTTTCACTCTTCAGAGTGTATTTCTTATGAGTATCATGCAACCTTGAAATTTAGAAGTTTGTTAAAGGGGTTTTGAGGGTGAGCTACCTCGTCAGGAAGTGTGGAACATGGGTCCACTGTGTACAGCTGAATCATGTATTACCCATTTCCCAGTTCTCCAAATTGGATTGATCAAATTGGTAATATATTGTAGTCAACATTATTTTAGTAAAGCAATATGTTCATCATTCTCACTGCTGAAGTAGTCTTTGGCTCTTTGGATTGTATCCTGCCCAGGATATACCAACATGCCAGCCTTCAAAAAGCTCTAGCTCCAACCACACATGCACTCTGACTACTAACTGGTTAGCTCCTTGTAGGGAAATCAGCAGTCAGAATCCAGACAACTTTAGCACTTTCTTGCCATCTCAAGGAAAAGCAGTTTTCTGAGGGTCTATATTAGATCAGCAAACGCTTAAAAAAAAGTGAACGCTGATTTATCGAACTAATGTAAGCGAAAGCTTAAAATATCGAAGCAACAGAAACCCACATTTTTTCCTAGGGAAAGAATTTGGTTGTCCATATCTGTTGCTTCAGTATTTTCAGTGCTGTGGTGGAAAGTTATGGGTCGGGTTCAGGTAAATGTGCGATTGTGTGGATGTGAGTGTTAGGGTGAGTTAAGGTTAGAGTGCGGGTTAGGTATGTGTGCGATTGTGCGGACGTGAGGGTTAGGGCGGGTTAGGTGAGTTAGAGTTAGGGGGCGGGTGAGGTGAGTGTGCGATAGTGATGGACCTTAGGGTTAGGGTTTGGGTTAAGGTAAGTGGATAGTTAGTGGTGTGTGTATAGTTTAGTGTAGGGCTAGGTGTCAGATTTTAGGTGTATGTGTGTGGATTGCTGTTTGTTTGGTGTGCTTGTGTTGTGTGTATGTATTTTGGAACAGCGGTTTTTTCCCTAGGAAAAAAAATTGCTGTTCTGACAGTTCGAGATTGTAAGCTTTTGCTTACATAAGTTCGATCAATCAGTGTTCGCTTTTATAAGCGTTCACTGATCTAATATAGACCCATTTTTTGAGGCTTCACAGAAACAGCAATTGGATACAGACTTCATTTATGGTAGATAATTCCCAATAGGGAAACCTCCTACATAGACAATATTGTCTTTTTAAACATGATTGCTGTATTTTTGAATACCAGCAATTTAATTAATATCAGAAGTTTCTTGTCAAAAATTGCTGTGGTTTTTAGAACAGGGCTTATTATTGAATACTGGGGCTGTTTTGTGGGTGGGAAAATCTGCTTTTGAGAAATGTTAATTGAAGTGTAATAATTTAAAGATTGGGAAAGTTTTTATGTACTTCAGATGGTGTTTGAATGTTTTGTTGCTCGTGTACACTTAGCAACAACTTAACTTCATTATTTTACTGCTTCAGACATTTTTCTTGAAAATGTTGCATTTAAGCATCAGGAAGTGTATTTCAGGGCTAGAAATGTATGCTGTGTTTGGTGCTTGTGTACACTTTCTGACAATTTACCTTCATTTCTTGTTTTCTGTAAGTGCACTCTCTGTGAAAGTGATTTACAGTTCTGGAAAGTTTTTTTTACTGCTTGTGATTTTTCTTTTGAATTTTGAGGGAATGTGTGAGGAAGTATAAGTGTGTGTGTGTGTGTGTGTGTGTGTGTGTGTGTGTGTGTGTGTGTGTGTGTGTGTGTATGTGTGTACTGCTTTGAACATTTGTCTAAAAACTTACTCTCTGACTGCCTCTTCCCAGCACTGCTTACTGGCAGTCAGCCTTCTTTCTCAGATACAGCATGGATTCTTACACTGGCTCTGCTGTTTCTTCTGCCGCTACATCTAAAAGGAAAACAACATAAGAATAGGACCTCTTGCGTACACTGTGGACTCAGACAGTGCCTCAGCCATAAGAGGTGACTCTGCATTTGCCAGTTGCTGTTGGTCAGACAGCTCATTGGTTTCTCCAGGTTCCACTGGTGTAGCCTCTTCTGCTTTCATGGACTGGGCGTTAGCCACATCGTACTCCAGTGTTCAATCTAGACATGAGAGAATCATTTTTTTTTGGCTTTGGGAGGTTATCTGAGAGGTCCTTCTTAGAGAGATTAAGGAAAAAGGCATTTTGCTTTTGATAAAGTTCGATCTCTCAGTCAGTTTCCTTCCAGGAATTTCCCTAGAAAAAAGAAACAAAAAGTTAGATATTGCTTATCTAAAGACATTCACCTGTTCATAAGGATGATTTTCTTACAATAGCCAGGAGTTTATTGTGGGCTTTCTATCCTGGAGAGCAGAAATCCATACCAGCAGATGAACTAGGTCAGTATATTCCAGAGGAAAATATTTTCAAGCCAAAGAGTTTGGAAAGTTTGTCCTATCCAGCTCTATTAGAGGAGATTTCTTAACTAGTTCCAGAATAAATTATGTATTTTTGTGAGAACAGGTGCAGATTCCCCTAAACTGAGGATATGCTGCATGTGGAGTTACCTCATGGATTTACCCATTCCTCCTATCATGCCAGCCTTGGAGGATGTCATGAATTTACCCATTCCTCCTATCATGCCAGCCTTGGAGGACATCACAGATTTACCCATTCCTCCTATCATACCAGTCTTGGAGGATGTCAGGAATTTACCCATTCCTCCTATCCTGCCAGCCTTGGAGGATGTGACAGATTTACCCATTCCTCCTATCATACCAGCCTTGGTGGATGTCATGGATTTATCCATTCCTCTTATCATGTTAGCCTTGGAGGATGTCATGGATTTAACCATTCCTCCTATCATGCTAGACCTTAGAGGATGTCATGGATTTACCTATTCCACCTATAATACCAGCCTTGGAGGATGTCATGGATTTACCCATTCCTCCTATAATGCCAGCCCTGGAGGATGTCATGGATTTACCCATTCCTCCTATAATAACAGCCTTGGAGGATGTCATGGAGTTACCCATTCCTCCTATCATGCTAGCCCTGGAGGATGTCATTAATTTACCCATTCCTCCTATCATACTAGCCTTGGAGGATGTCATGGATTTACCCATTCCTCCTATCATGCTAGCCTTGGTGGATGTCATGGATTTACCCATTCCTCCTATCATGCCAGCCTTTGTGGATGTCATGGATTTACCTATTCCTCCTATCATACCAGCCTTGGAGGATGTAATGAATTTACCCATTCCTCCTATCATACTAGCCTTGGAGGATGTCACAGATTTATCCATTTCTCCTATCATGCCTGCTTTGGAGGATGGCACATATTTACGCCTGCCAGCCCAGGAGGATGTCATGGATTTACCCTTTCCTCCTATCATACTAGCCTTGGAGGATGTCATGGATTTACCCATTCCTCCTATCATAACAGCCTTGGAGGATGTCATGGATTTACCCATTCCTCCTATCATGCCAACGTTTGAGGATGTCATGGATTTACCCAGTCCTCCTATCATGTCAGCCTTGGAGGTTGTCATGGATTTACCCATTCCTCCTATCATGCCAATGTTTGAGGATGTCATGGATTTACCCAGTCCTCCTATCATGTCAGCCTTGGAGGTTGTCATGGATTTACCCATTCCTCCTATCATGCCAGCCTTGGTGGATGTCACAGATTTACCCATTCCTCCTGTCATACTAGCCTTAGAGGATGTCATGAATTGGCTCATTCTCCTATCATGCCAGCCTTAGAGGATGTCATGAATTTACCCATTCCTCCTGTCATGCCAGCCTTGGTGGATGTCATGGATTTATCCACTCCTCCTATCATGCCAGCCTTGGAGGATGTCATGAATTGACCCATTCCTCCTATCATACCAGCCTTGGAGGATGTCACAGATTTCTCCATTCCACTTATTATGCCTGCCTTTAAGGATGCCACAGACTTACTCATGCCAGCCCTGGATGATGTCATGGATTTACCCATTCCTCCTATCATACCAGCCTTGGAGGATGTCATGGATTTACCCATCCCTCCTATCATGCCAGACTTAGAGGATGTCATGGATTTACCCATTCCTCCTATCATGCCAGCCTTGGAGGATCCCATGGATTTACCCACTCCTCTTATCATACCAGCCTTGGAGGATGTCATGGATTTACCCATTCCTCCTATCATGTTAGCATTGGAGGATGACATGAATTGACTCATTCCTCCTATCATACCACCCTTGGAGGATGTCATGAATTTACCCATTCCTCCTACCATGCCAGCCTTGGAGGATGTCATGGATTTACTCATTAATCCTATCATACTAGCCTTGCAGGATGTTGCAGATGTATCCATTCCTCCTATCATAGCAGCCTTGGTGGATGGCACAGATTTACCCATTCCTCCTACCATACTAGCCTTGGAGGATATCATGGATTTACCCACTCCTCTTATCATACCAGCCTTGGAGGATGTCATGGATTTACCCATTCCTCCTATCATGTTAGCATTGGAGAATGACATGAATTGACCCATTCCTCCTATCATACAACCCTTGGAGGATGTCATGAATTTACCCATTCCTCCTACCATGCCAGCCTTGGAGGATGTCATGGATTTACTCATTCCTCCTATCATATTAGCCTTGCAGGATGTCACAGATTTATCCATTCTTCCTATTATAGCAGCCTTGGAGGATGTCATGGATTTACCCATTCCTCCTATCATGCCAAGCTTGGAGGATGTCATGGATTTACCCATTCCTTCTAGCATGCCAGCCTTGGAGGATGTCATGGATTTACTCATTCCTCCTATCATACCTGCTTTGGAGGATGTCATGGATTTACCCATTCCTCCTATCATACCACCATTGGAGGATGTCATGGATTTACCCATTCCTCCTATCATGCCAGCCTTGGAGGATGTCATGGATTTACCCATTCCTTCTATCATGCCAGCCTTGGAGGATGTCATGGATTTACCCATTCCTCCTATCAAACCACCCTTGGAGGATGTCATGGATTTACCCATTCCTCCTATCATACCAGCCTTGGAGGATGTCATGGATTTACCCACTCCTCCTATCATACCACCCTTGGAGGATGTAAAGGAATTACCCATTCTTCCTATCATACCACGCTTGGGGGATGTCACAGATATACCCATTCCTCCTATCATGCCAACCTTGGAGGATGTCATGAATTTACCCATTCCTCTTATCATGCCAGCCTTAGATGATATCATAGATTTACTCATGCCAGCTCTGGAGGATGTCATGCATTTACCAACTCCTTTTATCATGCTAGCCCTGGAGGATGTCATGGATTTACTCATTCCTCCTATCGTACCAGCCTTGGAGGATGTCATGGATTTACCCATTCCTCCTATCATGCTAGCCCTAGAAGATGTCATGAATTTACCTATTCCTCCAATCATAGCAGCCTTGGAGGATGTCATGAATTTACCCATTCCTCCTATCATGCTAGCCCTGGAGAATGTCATGGATTTACCAATTACACCTCCCATGCTAGCCCTGGAGGATGTCATGGATTTACCCACTCCTCCTATCATGCTAGCCCTGGAGGATGTCATGGATTTACCCATTCATCCTATCATACCAGCCTTGGAGGATGTCACAGATTTACCCATTCCTCCTATCATGTCAGCCTTGGAGGATGTCATGGATTTACCATTCCTCCTATCATAACAGCCTTGGAGGATGTCATGGATTTACCCATTCCTCCTATCATGCCAACGTTTGAGGATGTCATGGATTTACCCAGTCCTCCTATCATGTCAGCCTTGGAGGTTGTCATGGATTTACCCATTCCTCCTATCATGCCAATGTTTGAGGATGTCATGGATTTACCCAGTCCTCCTATCATGTCAGCCTTGGAGGTTGTCATGGATTTACCCATTCCTCCTATCATGCCAGCCTTGGTGGATGTCACAGATTTACCCATTCCTCCTGTCATACTAGCCTTAGAGGATGTCATGAATTGGCTCATTCTCCTATCATGCCAGCCTTAGAGGATGTCATGAATTTACCCATTCCTCCTGTCATGCCAGCCTTGGTGGATGTCATGGATTTATCCACTCCTCCTATCATGCCAGCCTTGGAGGATGTCATGAATTGACCCATTCCTCCTATCATACCAGCCTTGGAGGATGTCACAGATTTCTCCATTCCACTTATTATGCCTGCCTTTAAGGATGCCACAGACTTACTCATGCCAGCCCTGGATGATGTCATGGATTTACCCATTCCTCCTATCATACCAGCCTTGGAGGATGTCATGGATTTACCCATCCCTCCTATCATGCCAGACTTAGAGGATGTCATGGATTTACCCATTCCTCCTATCATGCCAGCCTTGGAGGATCCCATGGATTTACCCACTCCTCTTATCATACCAGCCTTGGAGGATGTCATGGATTTACCCATTCCTCCTATCATGTTAGCATTGGAGGATGACATGAATTGACTCATTCCTCCTATCATACCACCCTTGGAGGATGTCATGAATTTACCCATTCCTCCTACCATGCCAGCCTTGGAGGATGTCATGGATTTACTCATTAATCCTATCATACTAGCCTTGCAGGATGTTGCAGATGTATCCATTCCTCCTATCATAGCAGCCTTGGTGGATGGCACAGATTTACCCATTCCTCCTACCATACTAGCCTTGGAGGATATCATGGATTTACCCACTCCTCTTATCATACCAGCCTTGGAGGATGTCATGGATTTACCCATTCCTCCTATCATGTTAGCATTGGAGAATGACATGAATTGACCCATTCCTCCTATCATACAACCCTTGGAGGATGTCATGAATTTACCCATTCCTCCTACCATGCCAGCCTTGGAGGATGTCATGGATTTACTCATTCCTCCTATCATATTAGCCTTGCAGGATGTCACAGATTTATCCATTCTTCCTATTATAGCAGCCTTGGAGGATGTCATGGATTTACCCATTCCTCCTATCATGCCAAGCTTGGAGGATGTCATGGATTTACCCATTCCTTCTAGCATGCCAGCCTTGGAGGATGTCATGGATTTACTCATTCCTCCTATCATACCTGCTTTGGAGGATGTCATGGATTTACCCATTCCTCCTATCATACCACCATTGGAGGATGTCATGGATTTACCCATTCCTCCTATCATGCCAGCCTTGGAGGATGTCATGGATTTACCCATTCCTTCTATCATGCCAGCCTTGGAGGATGTCATGGATTTACCCATTCCTCCTATCAAACCACCCTTGGAGGATGTCATGGATTTACCCATTCCTCCTATCATACCAGCCTTGGAGGATGTCATGGATTTACCCACTCCTCCTATCATACCACCCTTGGAGGATGTAAAGGAATTACCCATTCTTCCTATCATACCACGCTTGGGGGATGTCACAGATTTACCCATTCCTCCTATCATGCCAACCTTGGAGGATGTCATGAATTTACCCATTCCTCTTATCATGCCAGCCTTAGATGATATCATAGATTTACTCATGCCAGCTCTGGAGGATGTCATGCATTTACCAACTCCTTTTATCATGCTAGCCCTGGAGGATGTCATGGATTTACTCATTCCTCCTATCGTACCAGCCTTGGAGGATGTCATGG
Organism: Protopterus annectens; assembly: GCF_019279795.1. NCBI lineage: Eukaryota > Metazoa > Chordata > Ceratodontiformes > Protopteridae > Protopterus > Protopterus annectens. The sequence goes on from NC_056744.1 coordinate 1,815,108,840, forward strand.
ATTTACCCATTCCTCCTATCATGCTAGCCCTAGAAGATGTCATGAATTTACCTATTCCTCCAATCATAGCAGCCTTGGAGGATGTCATGAATTTACCCATTCCTCCTATCATGCTAGCCCTGGAGAATGTCATGGATTTACCAATTACACCTCCCATGCTAGCCCTGGAGGATGTCATGGATTTACCCACTCCTCCTATCATGCTAGCCCTGGAGGATGTCATGGATTTACCCATTCATCCTATCATGTCAGCCTTGGAGGATGTCATGGATTTCCCATTCCTCCTGCCATACCAGCCTTGGAGGATGTCATGGATTTACCCATTCCTCCTATCATATGCCAGCCTTGGAGGATTTCACAGATTTACCCATTCTTCCTATCATACCAGCCTTGGAGGATGTCACAGATTTACACATTCCTCCTATCATGCCAGCCATGGAGGATGTCACAGACTTACCCATTCCTCCTATCATGTTAGCCTTGGATGATGTCATGGATGTACCCATTCATCCTATCATACCAGCATTGGAGGATGTCATGAATTTACCCATTCATCCTATCATTCCAGCCTTGGAGGATGTCACAGATTTACCCATTCCTCCTATCACACCAGCCTTTGAAGATGTTATGGATTTACCCATTCCTCCTATCATACCAGCCCTGGAGGATGTCAAGGATTTACTCATTCCTCCTATCATAACAGCTTTGGAAGATGTCATGAATTTACCCTTTCATCCTATCATACCAGCCTTGGAAGATGTCACAGATTTATCCATTCCTCCTAGCATGCCAACCTGGGAGGAAAACATGGATTTAACCATTCCTCCTATCATGCCAGCCTTGGAGGATGCCATGGATTTACCCATTCCTCCTATCATGCTAGCCCTGGAGGGTGTCATGGATTTACCTATTCCTCCTATCATACCAGCCTTGGTGGATGTCATGAATTTACCCATTTCTCCTATCATGCCAGCCTTGGTGGATGTCATGGATTTACCCATTCCTCCTATAATACCAGTCTTGGAGGATGTCATGAATTTACCCATTCCCTCTATCATACCAGCCTTGGAAGATGTCACAGATTTATCCATTCCTTCTATCATGCCTGCCTTGGAAGATGTCACAGATTTACTCATGGCAGCCCTGGATGATGTCATGGATATACCTATTCCTCCTATTATACCAGCCTTGGTGGATATCATGGATTTACCCATTCCTTCTATCATACTAGCCTTGGAGGATGTTATACATTCACCCCATCCTCCTATCATACCAGCCATGGAGGATGTCAGGGATTTACCCATTCCTCCTATCATGCCAGCCTTGGAGGATGTCATGGATTTACCCATTCCTCCTATCATGCCAGCCTTGGAGGATGTCATGGATTTACCCATTCCTCCTATCATGTCAGCCTTGAAGGATATCATGGATTTACCCATTCCTCCTATCATGCTAGCTTTGGAGGATGTCATGGAGTTACCCATTCCTCCTATCATGCTAGCCCTGGAAGATGTCATGGATTTACCCATTCCTCCTATCATACCAGCCCTGGAGGATGTCATGGATTTAACCATTCCTTCTATCATACCAGCCTTGGTGGATGTCATAGATTTACCCATTCCTTTTATCATGCCAAATGCATTAATTGCTGCCTGCACTAACCCTGACCTTCAGCCTTCAGTCTCCAAAAAAGGCAAACACTTACTAATACCCTCTGGACAAGAAAGTAAAGTATCAGACAGATTTATAAGATAATTTCCTTCTTCCAGTTTATTCTGTCAGGTGTTGACAGCTTATGGGATTGTTCAGCCACACTTCCTTCAGAAGGTAGTCTCTGGGACTATTACAGGTGATTACAAGACAATAACACACTGATGTGGTACATAAACAAGCAGGGGGTCATCATGTCTTACCCCCTCCATGCAGCCTGGCTATGAGCTCTACAGCACTGTATAACCCTCCAAGCATCTTGCATACCATCAGTGAAAAATGTAGTGGCAGACAAGCTGAGCAGCACCAGGAAAGACCCTCACAAATGGAAATTGAATTAAAGAGGGTATCTTCCAGGAATGGATGTAATCATAGGGAATATCTTGATCGGTTCAACTCTTTTCAAAATAGACAACTAAGCAAATTCTGCACCAGGACTCCTTGCAGGCAACCCTGGAAAACAGATACATTTTCATTCCCATTGTCAGGAATGTTCCCATGTGCATTTCCTCCTTTTCTACTGATATCCAGCATCATTCTAAAGATTCAGAAAGACTCTCAAAAAAATTAATGTAGTGACGTCCTTCTGGCCCAAGCAACATTGGATCTGAAGTAGTTGACTTAATTTATCTGCAATCTGTGGGTATTCGGATCCATACCGGATCCAAGCTGGCAGCATTTTATCAAGCATCTGCTCCAAGCTCCTCCCCTTACCCATAATTCCTCAACTTTCCTATCTTCCATCAGATCTCGTTTGCCACTTCTAGCATATGCATCGTGGTCTCTGTAGCTCCAAATTGTTTAGAGTAAGTGGAACTTTTGATTCTTAAGTTAGTGTGTGAGAGTAGTTGTTTGTGATAGCCCTTCCTCCCCTTTGTCTTGTCATTGGTTTGTTTAAAAAAAAAAAAAAAAGTAGTTAGAAAGTTTGAGTTTCTTTCTTGAAAAGACTAGGTCTAGCCAACCCCTGAGTGTGTGTGTGTGTGTGTCTAGTTTAGCGTTTGGCTCAGTGGAGTGTTTTATGGCTGATTAGCCTAAACCAATGTTCAAGAAATGCACAGAGTGTGGCCACAAGCATTCACCTGCTGATGGCCACACTCTGTGTATTTGCCTTGGTGTTCCCCATCTTAGTTTGCCATGTGCTGTGTGTGCAGGGTTTAATCCCAGAGCCCTTAAAGAGAGGAAAGCAAAACTGGTAGCCAAGGGCCTGCTACCAGTTTCTGCCTTAGAGATGGCCTCAACATCGGCTTTTGTAGCCAACCAACCCCCCCCCCCCTCAGTCTAGGACTCAACCTCCCTCTAAGCCTGCTGAGGCGGGGACAAAAGCTATGGACAAGGACAGAAAAGAGAGAGAAAAAAGTTAGATAGGCACTGCAAGAGATCTCTCGAGCGGGAGCCTTTTCCCAGTCCACCTGTGAAAGTTATAAGGACCACTTCTCCTCAGCTCCATTCCCCGAGGTTCTCCCTGGAGCCGATGGAGCCCTTGGATCAGAGGCCTTCTTCGAGGTCATCTCACAGGGCCAGATCCAAGTCGGTCACCACTTCTTGGTCGACTTGGAGTCTATTGGAGCGTGACATGGACAGGATGATGCGGAGATTCATTTGGACCAAAATGGGAGTCTTGCCAGGCCCCTCTCCTGCCGGAGAGGGGACCTCTATGCCCTTCTTCCATCCTATTTCTTCTTCCCTGATCCAACCATTGGTCTCGGGGTTTATGGATCCAAGGATCCTTGGAGCTGGGGGTTTGGCATCGACGGTTCCTCCAACCTTGACGGCGACCATTACCTTGAGTTCCTCGGATCAGACTTGTTCGGATCCGAGCAACTCTCGGGGCCGAGAACAGGGAGCCGGATCCGAGGGAACAAAGATGTCTTCATCTCTGACTTTGTCAGATCTGAGACTTTTCTTCGGAACCCTGGCTACCTTGGCCTCAGCCCCGATCCTCACGATGGAGCTGGGGAGAACTTCTTCCTTGTTGGTTGCCAAGGAGGTGCGCTCTACTTTGTCCTTCGACATGGTGGAGAGGGTTCTCTCCCAGGGATTGAGACCCCAGCTCATTGCCTTGGACTCTGCCCAGGCTGACTTGGATTTGGTCATGACTCCCATCAGCTTGTCTCAGGGACAGCCCATGCCAGAGGACCCCCAGGTGGATCCCATCGTGGAATGTCCCATGACTTACCAGCCCTCTTCAGAGAGTCCCGCTGAGGAGGCCCCACGTAAGCATTCATGTAAGAGGAGGCACATGGACCCCCCCGAGTCCCTCACAGAAGATACTAACTTGGATGAAGGTGAGGGTTCCCCCAGGTCACCCCCCGAGGATGTATGGAAATCCTCTGCCAGAGGGGAGGTTGGTCAGCCCCAAAACCCTGAACGGATGAGACAGTATTCTTGGAGGCCTTTGGTACAGGCCCATCTACATCCTGGGTGTCCCCTCCTGCAGATCCATTAGTGGATCTTATCAACACATGGGCATGGAAGGAGCCTGACACCATAGAACCAATACCCAAATGCCCAGACAGGATCCTTTCTCCTCCCACAGACAGACAGGCTTGGTACAAGGTATCCCCTGTAGATGCTATGGTGGTGGCGGCTGCCACCAAGAGAGAACTGGCTCAGAAAAGTTCTTCGGGCCACCCTCCAGACAAAGAGTCTAGGGCAGTGGACCGCTTTGGGAAGCGAGTTTTTTCTTCAGTGATGTTTCCCATACGAGCGCTGAATTATTTGGCACATGTCATTCGACTCCAGCAAGACCTGTTCACGGAATTCACCATGTCACCCCCCAGAGTCCTTGTCGCCAGAGGACAAGCGTCTGTTCTTGGCGAAAATGTCGACTCTGAAATCCATTTCTAACACATCCATGCATCTTCTTTCCCATGCCATGGAAGGAACGGCTAGGGCAGCTGGGACTGGCATAGCTATGTGGTGGCACTCCTGGCTAAGACTCTGTCAATTCAAGGATCCCTTCAAGGCATCTTTCATGAATGCTCCCTTTGACGGTTCCTCCCTTTTTGGGAAGACAGTTTGTGACACCTTAGTCCAGAGTGAGGAGAATGAGAAGACTCTGTCTGTTGTCAGAGTCCACTTTTCTAGCCCTCAAAGATCCTTTTCTAGGATTCAGATAGGGCAGAAGAACATGTGGTTCCGAAAATCTCAGTTTTCCCACGACACTCAGGACAACTCATCCTTTAGAGGCAGAGTGGGACAAGACAGATGCCGCCCCAGAGGCAGAGGGGGTCTGAGGAACTTTGGGTCAAGGGAGACCTTCTCAGACCGACCCACGCAGCAACCCTGAGGGGTTGCCCGACTGTCCTTCTCTGGAGACAGTCAGAGGAAGATTGTCATTGCACCTAATGACTTGGGAATCCATCACAATGGACCGTTGGGTGCACCAAATAATCTCCAGAGGATACTCCATCCTGTTCATCACCCAACCTATACAATCAAAGCGCCTCCCAGATGTCCCACCCACTCAAAGGGAGGCTTCAGTGCATGAAATTTCAAAGCAGCTTTACAATTGGGCCATCAAATCGGTCCCCCCAGATCAGTCCAGATTAGGCGTTTACTCCAGGTTCTTTTTAGTGCCAAAAAAGATGAGGGACCTCACACCCATATTGGACCTGTCTACCCTGAACCTGTCGGTAACCAAGCAGAAATTCCGGATGGTCACCTTACAGTCCATCCTACCTTATCTCCGAGGATGTGATTGGATGTGCTCGATAGACCTCCAGGACGTTTACTACCACATCAAGATTTGCAGAAGCTCCAGGAGATTTCTTCGCTTCCAGCTGGGAACCAATCATTTCCAGTTCAGAGCCCTATCCTTTGGTCTCACCACAGCCCCCAGAGTGTTTACCAAGGTTATGGCAGTAGTAATGGCTCACCTGAGGCTTCAGGGAATTCAGGTGTTTCCTTACCTAGATGATTGGCTTTTCACTGCTACTACCAAGCATCTACTTTGCATGGCCAGAGACTCCTTCATGCATCTTGCAGTTTATCTAGGGATCACCATCAACATCTCCAAGTCCCACCTAAATCTGACACAGACCTTGGAATTCATAGGGGCACAATTGGACACTCTACTTTTACAAGTTTTTCTCACTCAGGATAGGATCCAGAACCTACAGGCCCATGTGTCAGTGATCCTCAGACCCAGGACACCAATGGCGAGTGACATTCTCCACACCCTAGGTTCCATGGCAGCAGCAATTTCAATTTTACCATGTGCGCGCCTTCACATGGGGGTGCTTCAGTGGACCTTGGCAGTTCAGTGGTCTTGGTTAGACCTCCCCATGGACTACCCTATACGTATCAGCAAAGCCTGCAAGACTTCTCTTCTTTGATGGCTCCAATCACCGGAAATCTTGGCAGGTCGCCCATTCTCAACATCCCCAGCCCAAGCTACAGTGACCACGGATGCCTCTCAGCTCAGGTTGGGGGGGCACATTTTGGGAAGGACAGTCCAAGGCACGTGGTCCCAAACCGAGACCAGATTGCATATCAATGTTCTGGAGATGAGGGCAGTGCTTTTAGCGTTGGAAGCCTTTCACACTGTTCTCCCCCCGGGGACAATTGCAGTTCAGTCAGACAGCATGTCTGTTGTCTGGTACATGAACAGACAAGGAAGGATCAGATCTTACTGTCTCTGCTGCAAGGCCATGAGAGGGTCACTGTGGGTGATTTCCACCAGCTGGTTTCTGATTGCAATGCACATCCCAGGCCACTCCAACATTTTAGTGGGCAGATTGAGTCGGGCTACTCTAATGCCATACGAGTGGTCTCTGAAACAGTCAGTAGCAGAGGAGATCTTCCTAGCGTGGGGTCACTTTTGCTGCGATCTCTTTGCATCTACTTCCAACGTGAAGTGCAGTGAGTTCTTTGCTCTAATTCCCTCCCCAGGGGCTCCCCCAGAGATGCTCTAGTCCATGCTTGGCCTCCCAGGTTACTGTATGCCTATCCCCCACTTCCTCTAATTCTGAAGTTTCTTCAGAAAGCATACTGACTGGGGTGCAAAGTGATCCTCATTGCCCCATTCTGGCCTCATCAAGTTTGGTTCCCCATCCTCTGGTCTCATGCGCTAACTCCTCAACAGATTCTATATCCCTGCCCGGATCTCATATCCCATCCCTCGGGCATCAGTCCGCTCGACCTGGACAGCCTTAAGCTGACGGCTTGGTTGCTCCAGTTCCCCTGATCACTAGGACTCCCAGTTTATCATCTTCGGTAAAGAGTATTCTGGTGGCATCCCTCAAAGCTTCCACTAGGAAGGTTTATTGCTGTAAATGGAAATGCTTTTCTATTTGGGCTTCTCAGAGAAACATAGATCCATTTACTGCCCCGGTTCCTGCAGTCTTGGAGTTTTTGTCATATATTTTTAAACAAGGGGCTAGTTCCTCCACGGTGAAGGTACAACTGGCGGCCATATCTAATTTTTATATTGGCGAAAATTTGAATGCTCTGGCCTCCTTCAGATTGTGCAAGGCCTTTCTAAAAGGTTCTTTTCTCTTGTGTCCCTCAGTTAAGAATGCCATTCCTCCTTGGCACCTTACCTTAGTTCTGCAGGCATTGGTGGCATCCCATTTTGAACCAGCAGCATCAGTAGACTTAACATTTCTATCCTGGAAAACAGCATTTTTAGTGGCCATTACTTCCACTAAAAGAGTTTCTGAGATCCAAGCTTTGTCTGCCGTGCCCCCCTACTTGATTTTTCATAAAGACAGGGTTCCGCTTCACATGAACCCTTCTTTCTTACCGAAAATGGCTTCTGAATCTAACATTAACCAGATGATTAATCTGCCTGTGTTCTTTCCAAATTTCCAGAACAAGGGTGAATATAAGCTGCACTTGCTAGATGTTCATAGACAGCTTTGTTTCTATCTACACAGGACTAAACAATTTCGTAAGTCTGACCAATTATTCATGTCCTTTTCTAGACCCTTTTTGGGCAGGACCATTTCCAAGGTCTCCTTAGCCAGGTGGATTACACAATGTATACTGCAAGTATATAGGGATAAAGACCTATCCCCACCTGGTCCTATTAAAGCTCATTCCACCAGATCTATGGCAACTTCTGCTGCTTTTTGGTCTAGGGTTTCTCTGGATGATATCTGTGCAGCAGTGACCTGGGCAAGGTCACATACATTCATCTCTCATTATAAGTTGGATTTGATCTCTAGAGGGAGAGTGTCCTTTGGCTCTGTGGTGCTCAGGAACATCCTTCCATGAGGGCCTCCCAGGAGTTTTGGTAGCTGGGGACTCTGTCCCACAGGTTGCAGATAAATGAAGTTAACTACTTCAGATAAAGAAGTTATGTACTCACTATAACGTTCCATTTGAGTAGTTATACTTAATTTTCTGCAACCGTCCCTCCCTGCTTCCCCCGAACCTGTTCTAGGTTACCGTTATTGAGTTGCTAATAGTTTGGTTAGTGGCAAACACGATCTGAGGGAAGATAGGAGAGGCGAGGGATTATGGGTAAGGGGAGGAGCTTGGAGCTTGGAGCAGATGCTTGATAAAATGTTGCCAGCTCGGATCCGATATGGATCCGAATACCCACAGGTTGCAGAAAATGAAGTATAACTACTCAGATGGAATGTTATGGTGAGTACATAACTTCTTTTTCTCCCTTCTTATGGAATTGGCAAGGGGCAGTTACCATAATCTTCTTCACAGTTTGGATCTACTTACACAATATAGGGGGAGTTTGATACACTCCAGTCTCAAACAACTTCAGCTGACTGCTTGGGTGATTCAACTGTAATACCTTTCAGATACCTTCTTCATGAGAATGTGCATTAGGTACTAAAATACACAAGATGCCCTGCTACTAGGAAATCTTATGATCTGATGTTGTCAATCTTCATTCATTCTTGACTGTTGGGTTTCGGTTCCATCTTTGGAACTGACTCGGCCATTATAACAAGCTCACACCAGCCAGAAACTCTTGAGCTAAGGCTACCCTTAGTGTCTCTCTTCCCTTCTCCTCAGATCTCACTTGCCACATAGAATTTTAGGATGCATCAGCCATGCTCTCAAGCTGTTAATTTTTTTCATATAATATCTTCTTTAAAAATTTCGTCTTACTATAAAAAGTTATTGTTAGCTTATTTAGTTGTCTAAATTGATTTTTTGAGTGCGTGAGTGCTGTATTTTTCCCCGTTTTTACCTTTTTGTATTTCTTCCTTACGATCGCTGGTATAGGCCCCTCCCTTTCCTCTAACCTTTGGTAAATCTTCAGTACCATCATTGGTATTTTCCCTTTTCCTCTTTTTACCCCTTCTGGGTATTTTTTCTTCATTACCATTGTTGGTACTGTATATGAAAAAATCCTTTTCTGGTTTTCTGTTATCTTTCTGCTGTTGTTGTGTGTGAAAGTTTTGTTGATTGCCTTTCTAAAGTTCATTATGGCAGAGAAACAGAGGGGTACTACTGGTTTTAAACAATGTAAAGAATGTGGAAACAAGATGCCCAACTTGGATGGGCATGTTTCTTGCGTATATTGTTTGGGGGTGTTGCATTTGGAATTCCAGCCATTGTGTGAGCTCTGCAATTGCTTTAGTGCTCAGACCCTTGCAGAGTGATGCAACAAATTGATCCTGAAAGGGCTGTTAAAATGCCCTTTCTCATAAGCTTTGTCTGAGGTGAAGATGTCAAAGTCTCCCAAGAAAGAAGCAAAAAAGAGGAACCGCTCTGTTCCAACGTCTCCTCAATCTCATGACTCTAATTCATCCAAAGGCCAGGTTTCTACTTTGGAAATGAAGCTTAAATCAAAATCAACATTACCAACCACTTCAGTGCCTAAGCCTATGACTCCTTCCACAGTGCCGATGACAGCTCCTATGGAACCAACAAAAGTTACCACGGTACCGACCCCTTCATCGGTATCTATGACCCTCTTGGCACCAACAATAGTTTCTCCTATTCTGGTCACTTCCCCTCCCACACAAACAATTGGTCAGCCTACCATGGTGCCAAAGGTCAAATCCCTGCCCAGTACTAGGTACTCCCCATCTGCTGACCCTTTTATGGTCAGCAATTAAGCCCTTTCATAGAATGTCCAGAATCTCCCTCAGGGAAGTCTATTTATTTCACCAGGAGCCTTTTGGAGCTTGATGTAGTCAGGTTAGTGGATCAGCTCTTGGTGGCCAGAGGTCTTTCAGCCCTCTCTAAGACCTCCCTCCCATCCAGAGCCAAGGTCTACTCTCCAAGGACACTATCCTAGCCTCCTCCTTCAACCTTTCTGCAGGTCTTGCAGCCCTCAACTTTGACGCTGCTTCCGGTGCCACCTACTTCAGTGCTGATGGTGGACCTCACCTTGGCTCCAGAGCTGACTCTGTGGACCCACCCTCAGGACTGCGACCTGGCTGCTGGCTCCAGGACCCCTAGTTTGGCACCGATTTTTTTAATGTCACCGTCTACAGTTCTGGGTGCTTTGTCAGTTCCAGGCCCTCTTGGGGCTCCTGCTCTAGAGGAGGGCTCATCGGAGCCAAGTGTGACCCTGGTTCTGAGGTTGTCTTTCTCAGTTCTGGGCTCCCATCCCTCTTCAGGTGGGCCTGCCTTCCAGATTATGGAGAGGGATCTTGCCTCAGCAGGCATGCAGTTGGCACCATCTCTGTTGGAGTGTCAAATCTACTTATCCTCTGGCTTGCAGCTGTCACAATCTGCTACACTGGGGCAGCAAGCACAAGAGCAGCAAGACACCCTGCAGCATGGTACCTTCCCTCTGTGGAGCCACCCCATAAGAGATTGTGCAAGAGGAAGCACCTAGATTCTCTGGAAGAATCTCTCACTGATGATACAGACTACAATGAAGGGGAAGGGTCACCACAGTCATTTTTCAGAGACATCCTGGAAATCTTAAAACAGAGGGGTGAGTGGAAGCCCATCAACCCTTCTTCTGAGGAATCTGTCTTCTTGCAGGCTTTTCATGCCCAACCTTCTACTTCTTGGGTAACCCCCATCTGCCAATGAATTGGCCAAGCTCATTGTGCAGCATGCATGGAAGGCCCCTGACACTATAGACCCAATCTTCCAGGAACTGGACAAAATTATTAGGGCACCAGAGGACCAGCCCTACTGGTCTAAAGGCTTAGCGGTAGATGCTATAGTGGTGGCAGCTGCCACAAAGAAGGAACTCACAGAGGAGAGACCAACTGCTCATCCTCCAAACCGAGAGTCTCGGATGATGGACAGATTTGAGAATCGGATCTACTCTTCAACGACCTTTGCCATACGGTCCTTGAATTTCTTGGCACATTTTACCCGTCTTCAAAGGGACCTGATCTCCAAGATCTCAGGCACCTTGGTACAGGCAGTGTCTAATGAGGTACATGATAAAGTTGCCACCCAGCTTGCGACCCTAGAATTGATATCAAACTTGTTTATGTGGCTTATTGCACACACAGCCAAAGGGATGGCCAGGGCAGCGGGTACAGGTGTTGCCATCAGGCACATGCCTGGATGCACTTGTGTGATTTTGCAGACCCTTTCAAATCTTCCTTTGTCAACACTCCAGTTAATGCTACCTCGCTTTTTGGCCCAAAAGTCAGAGACACACTAGCCAGGTATGAGAAGGACAGAAAGACCCTTTCTGCTGTGGGCATGCATTGTTCTGCTCCTCAACAACCTTACTCCAGGAATCAGAGGAGTGGAAATATGTGGTTCAGGAAGCCCCAAGGGCCTTTTTACGACACATGTGGTGAGTTTTCCCCCCGGGGCAGAGGGAGAACTCATCAGGAAGACACCCCTCCTGTGGCAGAGGAGGCCCATATAACTAGGGTTCCAGGGATTCTTTTCCTGGACAACCCTACCAGCGCTCCTGGGCAGCGGCCCCAATTGCCTACTTCTGGAGGCAGTTGGGGTAAGATTCTCTCTGCACCACTTAGCCTGGCACTCAATAACATCAGATTCCTGGGTGCAGATGATAATTACCAAGGGTTACCATACCCCCTTTGATCTTTATCCAAGACCGCAAAAGTGAATCCCCAACGTTCCACCCAGTCAGAGGGATACAGCAGCACAAGAAATTCAAAAGCTGCTTCAAAAAAGAGTCATCCAAACAGTCCCACCAGACAAAAATAGGATCCATTTTTTACTCAAGATTCTTTTTAGTGCCGAAAAAGACAGGGGACTGGAGGCCAATTCTAGACCTCAGTGTTTTGAACAAGTTTGTTCGACAGACAAAATTCTAGATGCTCAAGGTACAGTCTATCCTTCCGTTCCTGGAGAAAGATGATTGAATGTGCTCTATAGATCTTCAGGATGCGTATTACCACATCAAGATGGACAAGCACTCCAGAAGAGACCTCCACTTCTGGCTGGGAGCCAGTCACTACCAATTTCAGCACTGCACTTTGATCTCACCACAGTCCACATGGTGTTCACCAAATGCATGGCAGTGGTAGCAGCTTACCTAAGAGTACAAGGATTCCGTGTGTTTCCCTATCTTGATGACTGGCTCCTCACCTCCCCCACCAGACATCTACTGCTTCATGCCTTGGACACCATCCTACACCTTGCAGATTACTTAGGCATTTCAATAAATAGGGAAAAGTCAAAGCTGTCACCCACGCCAGAGATGGAATTCATCGGAGCAGCGTTCAACACAAACTCTTGTATCGCTGCTCTACTTCATCACAGGCTGCGGAGGTTAAAGGTCACAGCTTCAAGTGATACTCACTCAAGATAAAGTCCCGGCTCACTTAGTCTTACAGCTTCTAGGGTCAATGGCTGTCACAATCACTCTAGTTCCCCTGGCAAGGTACCATATGAGGCTCCTTCAATAGCTCCTGGCATCACAGTGGTCTCTAACACACCCAATGTCTTACCTAATCCGCATCGCCAACCAATGCAAGCAGGACCTAAATTGGTGGAGGAAGTCAGAAGAAGAACTATGGAGTTGCCCTTTCACCCCAACTCAACTCAAGGCCATAGTGACCATGGATGCAACCCTGATGGGATGGGGGAGCATTTTCAGAAAAAGACAGTCCAAGGCACTTGGTCCCCTCAGAGGCCAATTTGCATGTCAATGTCCTAGAACTGAGAGCCATGCTTTGAGCACTGCAGGCATTTCAATCAGCCCTCCCTTCAGGGACAATTGCTATACTATCAGACAATATGTCGATGGCCTGGTACATAAACAAACTGGGAGGAACCAGATCCTACCCATTATGTCGGGAAGCCCTAGGAGTGTGGCATCCAACCACTTTCTGACAGCAACACATATTCCAGGGAATTCCAACGTGATTGTGGACAAACTGAGCAGATGTATCCTCCTGCCTCACGAGTGGTTTCTCAATCCCAATGTAGTGACGGAGACTTTCCACCAATGGGGTCAGCCTTGCTGCAACCTATTTGCATCTCCCATGAACCACAAATGTAACAGATACTTTGCCCTGCCCCCCTTAGGGGGAGACCCCAAGAGATGCTCTTCTACACGACTGGTCCCCAGGACTGCTTTACGTCTGATCTCCCAATTTTTGAAGAAAGCCCAATGGTTGAGAAGGAAAATGATCCTCATTGCAACTTATTGGGCCTGCCAAGTCTGGTTCCCCTTTTTCTGGCGTCACCTAGTTCACCATCGGTGGACTCTGGACCCAACCCCAGACCTGTTGTCACACGCGCAGGGGCTGTTCCATCCCAACCTACACAGTCTCAAGCTGATGGTTTGGTACCTCCACATCCAGTAATTGTCAGGCAGAACAATCTATCTTCCTCAGTACAGAAACTACTTCTGTCTTCCCATAAACCATCCACCAGAAGACTTTATCTTAGTAAATGGAACAGATTTATGCTTTGGTCTCTTGCAGAAAAAGTGGAGCCTTTTTCAGCCTCAATTAATAAGGTATTAGAATATTTATCAACTATATTCCAGTCAGCAGCCTCTGCTTCTACTATTAGAGTTTATTTAGCTGCAATTTCAAATTTTTATAATAGTTTTGATGATTTTTCCTTAATGTCTCATCACCTTTGCAAAAACTTCCGGAAAGGTGTTATGCATTTGAAACTATCCTTTAAAGAACCCATTGAACCTTGGAATTTAACATTAGCTTTGCAAAGTTTAACCTGTCAGCCCTTTGAACCAGCAGCCACCTGTGATATCAGATTCTTATCTTGGAAGACCCTTTTCCTGGTGGCCATCACATCAGCCAGGAGAATATCATAATTACAGGCTTTGTGTGTGAATCATCCATATGTCATTTTTTACAAAGAGACAGTATCACTTATTACTAACCCCTGTTTCCTTCTCAATGTTGTATCGGACTCACATGTTAATCTATAGACCTACCAGTTTTCTTCCCAAATTTCTCAAACAAAGGAGAATATTGTTTATACTTGTTGGATGTACACAGACAATTACATTTTTACTTGAATAGAATGAAATCAGTTAGAAAGTCTGACCAATTGTTTTTGTCCTTTTCAGGGACTCGACTGGGCAAACCAGTTTCCAAAGTCACCTTAGCAAAATGGTTGAGAGATTGCATCACCTTTGTTTATGACCAAAATAAACTACACCTATCAACCCAGGTCAAGGCTCATTCTACCAGATCAGTTTCCTCTTCAGTAGCCTTTCATTCTAGACCCTCTATGGATGACATTTGCGCAGCAGCCACTTGGGTTACCCCCATACCTTTATCCCTCATTACAAATTGAATACGGTCTCCAGGGGAGGAGCATCCTTTGGCTCTATTGTGCTCAGTAATATCCTTCCATAGGGCCTTCTGGGACATAAAGTAGCTAGGGACTCTACCCCAACTGTCAAGAATGAATGAAGATTGAAAACATCAGATAAGGAAGTTATGTTCTTAACATAACGTTCCATCTGTGTTGTCGATCTTCATTCATTATTGACATCCCACCCTCCAAAGACTCCTGGAGGTTCAGGTCTAGTCCTGGTTTTGTAGTAGGGCAGTTGCTCAGACAAAGCTTCTACATTTTATTTCTACTGGCAAAACTCGATCTGAGGAGAAGAGAGGCACTATGGGTAGCCTTAGCTTGAGCTTTTCTGGCTGGCATGAGCTTGTTACAATGGCTGTCAGTTTTGAAGACAGAACTGAGACCCAACAGTCAAAATGAATGAAGATCGACAACACAGATGGAATGTTATGGTAAGAACATAACTTCGTTTTTAACCAGTGGACATTTTATAGTTGGTGTGTCATGTATAACCAGGGTCTGATCCTGGATTACTACACCAGATTGTCAAACATTTGTGTGAGTTACTATCCTACGACCTGCTTACTCCTTTATCAAGTAGTATAACCAGGTCTGATCTGAGGTTATTACACCTGATTCTCGAACATTTGTGTGAGTTACTATCCTATGGCCTGTTTACTTCTTTATCAAGTAGTATAACCAGGGCCTGATCCTGGATTATTACACCAGATTGTCAAACATTTGCTACGGCCGGTTTATTCCTTTATCAGGAAGTATAACCAGGTCTGATTCTGGATTACTACACCAGATTCTCAAACATTTGTGCATGTTACTATCCTACAGCCTGTTTACTCCTTTATCAAGTAGTGTAACCAGGCCTGATCCCAGATTATTATGCCTGATTCTCGAACATTTGTGTGAGTTACTATCCTATAGCTTGCTTACTCCTTTGTCAAGTGGTATTTATCAGCCATTTCACCAAGTGTGCCAGTGAATCCTTCTCTTCATTTCTGACTTTGGTCAAGCTTTCTACAAAGAAGTTTTTCTGCTGATATGTAAGGTCACCTGTTATTTAGGATCATAGGATTATAGGAGGTCACTAGGCTAATGGCCTCAGGGCCCTGACAAGCCTAGCCAAGTTCAGCCCACATTCCCAAGGGTGTCTGGTTCAAGCAGACACTAAAATCAGCATGTATTCCCCTGTCCAAGAAGGACACAGATGGAACACCTGGGGTTACCTATCCAATCATCCAAACTGCACTTAAAAAGATCCAACAAGTGGCTTTGTTTAATACAAACAGGAAGCTTTTTCCAAAGGTGGGCAACCTCTGTGAGACAAATCTGTCTCTCTAGCAAGTTCTGTTGATGTCACATACCAGGTTAATGTCCTTTGAGCGAGTGACCCCATGAGCCATTTGACTTACGAATGTGCAACATTTCCATTAAAGCTGGGTCAGAGATTGCTCTATATGCAAGGCACAGGTTGCCTCTGAGCAGTCTGTATGACACAGAGTAAAGTGCAATGATTTCAGTCTGTCTGCATAAGACAGATCTTGAAGACCCTGAATTTACTTTGTAAGGAACCTTTGTGGTATCTCCAATTGCTGAAGGTGTTTGGAAAGGAACATACCAAATGGAACATTGTACTCTATTGTTGGCCTGATGAGGGAAGAGTACAGAGGGTTATAACCTCTTTTTTTATGGAGCCAATGTCCTTACTTATGAGATGAGCAATATAAAAAGCCCTTCTTACCACTCTGCAAACATGGTGATCGAAGTTAAGGTTACTGTCAACTTGTATGCCCAGATCTCTCATCACTGACTGTGTGCTTAAGGTATTGCTATTGCTGTGGTAGTTTGCAGGAACATCACCCTTGCCGAAGGGGGTGATAATGCATTTTTTTTGTCATTAAGTTTAAGACTATGACTTGGACACTAGTCATTGGTCTACATAAGACCTTCTTTCAAGCTGTTGACATCACTAGAAGTTTCATTGATTGCTCCCAGTTTATAGTCATCAGCAAAGTTTGTCAGCCACAGTGCTTTAGTTTTAGTCTGTACTTCGGAGAAGTAGATTCTGAACAGTAGGGGTCCCAGAACCGATCCCTGTGGAAAACTACTGGTTACGGGTCTGCTGGAGGAGGTGGAGTCCCCTATTTTGACAGTATGAGTTCTATCAGTGAGGCAGTTTGCACCCTGCCTGACAATATATGGGTTGATACCCAGCTGGGTGAGTTTATCGATGATAGGTTTAACTTAAGAGGGATGTTTACTTTTTGCTGAGAAAGGTGTTTGTGTCTACATTTGAAGTGGTTATTCTGGCTGTTTCCTGGTTCATTTTGCAGTAGACTAACTTGTTTATTAGTCTGACATCTGCAAGAGAGTATCTGGATTGCAACCACTCATGGTGGGTTACCCCTTTTGCTTTTCCATGCATACAGGGCTGTCTGTAGAAAAAATCCCTCAGACATGCCCTTACTACTTTCAGATTGTACATTGAATTTAGTGATCTGTCTCCCTAATTTCTTTCAGAATTTGAATGAGAGGGAGAATTGATTCCATATTCTCCGGTCAAGCTTTTGCAGCTCAGGTCTTTTAAGAAAGCTATATAGCCATGGAATTCCTAGTAAGGGGCTGAAAAGGACAACCTGTATTAATTCAGACAGTTCCAAGTGGTTGTTCCTTACTGGATATTTTTTTTTTATTATTCCCACCATGGTAAAACATTTCCAGGCTGGATTAAGGCACACTCAGCGTCTCAGTAGGTCAATGAATAAACTAACAAACGTATTGCCTACATTGGACAAATTACAGTTTGTCTAATAGACATCACTGGAGAATATAGAATTTAAAAAAAAAGCATACATGTCTTCCACATCTGTCCTGCCCTAGTATGAAAGACATTCTCTTTAACTTTGAATTAGAAATATGAATTCTTACATCTATTTTTTCCTTGTATCAATATAGTGATCAATGAAGTCATTTAATGCACATAAAGGCCTGCCTAACTCAATAACAAGTCTTATACATGCTAAATAGATCTTTAGTAACACCTGACTGTCACTGCTTGAGAAACATCGAAGGACTTTCCTCATAAGACCATAACATTTCCTAATAATGTTTGTCACATTAACTTCAAAGTTAAGACTTGTATCTATCATGATGTCTAGCTCTCTCATTACCTTGGAAGGAACACAAATCGGATTATCTAGGTGTAAGGATATTGATTATTATTATGCCAAAATGTAAAATGGTACATTTTCTGTTGTTAAATCTCATACCTTTGGTTGCTGTTCATACATATAACTTATCCAAGTCAGATTGCAACAGATATCAGTTACTAGTATTAGTTACTGCAACCCTATCTTAATATGTTTGGTGAGATTACTTAACCATACAGAGTTAGATTTTGGACACTCTGACATCACCAGACCAAGCAATACTTGCTCCAGCAATGAACCCTGAGACACCACCCTGGCCATGAAGCTATACTTGGAGTAGGAGTTTTTAATTCTCACTCTGTAAGTTCTACACAGTAGCCATTTGGATTCACATTTAGCTACATAACAGAGTTATCGGTTCTCTTTAAGTCCTTGTAACCATTTCATGGGTGGTGGATTCGAAAGCCTTAGCCAGATCCAAAAAAAAAAAACATGAGTGACTACTGAGTTATCTAGTGAACTAACAATATCCTCATAAAAAATATATATATATATATATATATATATATATATATATATATATATATATATATATATCAGATTAGTGACACATGATCTCCCTGAAAGGAATCAATGTTGATATACATCAGAGCTAAAGTCCAAAACTTGCTTACAGGAAAGCCATAGTGTCCTCTCAGAGCACTTACCCAATACACAAGTCAAAATAATAGGTCAGTAATTCTCTACCATATATCCTGATTTACTTTTCAAAATGGAAACTAGCATAGCTTCCTTCTTCAGTTCAGGAACAAATCTTTCCTTGAAAGATTTTAGGAATAAATAAGTTAAACATGGAATAATTTTTTCAGATATTCTTTTTCAAATTATTAATAAAATTGTGAAGAACATCCCATTTCTCACTTATATCTTTATTTTCAAAATAAGCATACCAGTCCCAAGTTTGGTTCATTGGCCTCCTTCATTGATTCTCCGACTGATGCAATTTTTTTCACTATGTCATAATGCTTAAATAACTTAGGACATGTGAAAACATCCTTAAAGCTTACACTTAAGTGGTCGGAGCTTCCCAACTCAGAACCTACATTACAACTATCCGGATTTAATTTCCTAGAGATCCAAACAACATCCAATAAGTTGGATCCTGTAGTTGCCTCATTCACTACTTGAGTTTAAGCATTTGTCAAACTTTCTGTTATCAGACACTTTAATGCCTTTGATGACGTAGTAGGAGCTACCTAGTCTACATTAGGAGCATTTAGGTCCCCGGCGATTAAAGCCACCTTATAAAACCCTTCCTAATAAGATTTAAAAGTTGCTCATCCATCTCCTTTGAAATACTAGGAGGCCATTACAATATTACTATCCCTGGGATTCATTAACTCCTACACTAAGTGTACACTAAGTGTACTCCATTCTATGTGAACAGACAACCCAAGCATAACTCACACCTTATTCCTTCTAATTATAGTTTTGCTACTGACTTTCTTGCAGCCTTAAATATTGAGCGGGATTCATAAATGTTATATAATGTAATCTTGCCTCACACCAAGAGGTTCTCCTGTTTGATTCATGGCTTCAGTGACTTCTATGTGGAGTTTACATGTCCTCCCTGCGGATGAGTGGGCCTCAAACAGACATGCGTGAATGGGCGTGCCTTCGCTGAAGGTTGGGCGTTGGGCCAGCAACTCAGCACCATAAAAAAAAAAAAAATCTACTGCCAATCATTAGCAGACTGGAGTTCCGCTGTGGCGACCCCTAACTGGGAAAAGCCGAAAATACAAACAATATATAATGTAATCTTTCTGAGTGATGAGAATGCACAAAAAATGTGGTGGGATGTTCTTGAATACAGATCATGTACACTTAGTGTAGTTGCTAATTTTAATTCTACTGACATCAGTCCTCACTATGAGAAGTTCAGACACCACGTCATTACATTTTGTGACAGAATCATACTTACTACTTACATAGATAGGCACCCAACCTCTCCTTCTATCAGGTCTAAAACTGTGATGACCACAGAAACCTGGTATTGGTTTGTTATTGCAACTGAACCAAGTTTCTGTAATCAATAATACATCGGTCCTATTATCAGCTATACAGGCCTCTAAATCTTCTAATTTATTATTTAAACTGTGAACATTTAACAGAAGACACTTCAAGCTTGCCTTATTGCTGTCAGTTACAGTCAATGACTTGACTCTAAAACTTTTAAATTAATGTAGTCAACGGAGTGCAATTACTTAAGTGCAACTTGTCCTTACTAAAGAACTTTATTTTTTCATCAAACAATCCCAAAAATAGATTACTTGAATGGAATTATGTAAAGATTTGCACCTTATCCAATTTGTGAATGACCTTGCTTGTTGCCTAATCTCACCCTGAAAGTATGGTATTAGAAGATCACTGAAAACCAACTTAAACTTGAAATGTTTTCTCAGATCAATAATGTCATTTACAGCTACTTGGAATGCATCACCATTAATTCTTCCTACATTGTTATTCTACACACAGTAATGACAAGGTCGTATTTTGCTCCTTTTGTGATAAACATTTGATACTATCTTTTATATTTGACATGTGGCTACCTAGTAAAGATGAGACAGTGGTCTGTTTTCTGTTTGTTCTCAAAATAATACTCCTTACGCTTCTTAATAATAAATCACCAATTATTAACATATGATTATGAACATCAGTGTTGTAATTAGCTATATTACCATTGGACTCATAGCCAACCGAATCATTGTCTACGATTAGTGTAGATAGATTTTCACCTATAGCTCTACAAAGATACTTCTTAAGAGACTCACTACAAGGATCATCAATTGAGCTTTCTATAATCTCACTCCGTGTCTGTTTGTGGACATAAAACAATTATTGCTAAGTACATTACCCGAGTCATCTCTACCCTGGTTTATGGTCAAATTAACCACAGGAAGAGATTTATTATCTTTATGTAACATGGCATCATTCAGTACATTCTCTCCCAAATGGGTATCTCTTTTATTCTCAAAATTTGTCAAATTATTTGATAAATCACCCAAATCCACTCTTGCTTTATTAGCAAATATAACAAATGGTAAAATATTGTCATCTGTTTTAGTTGACTGACACACTTGGATTAAAGCAGTCTGAACTACTGAATTAATTAAAGTTTTAATCTTTGGGAAAGGGCAGATTTGAATGCCATCAGATGCATCTGCTTTACCATAACATTATTACAATACTCGTTTTCCTTAAAATTTTCTGTAGCAGTTCCATACATAAAACAGCCTTTACATTTAACTAAATATCTCCTTGTTAACAAATCATTTAAATGAAATTCATCCATAATTTTCATTACCAAAGATAGATTATCATTTACTAAATACCACACTCAGCCAAACACAGCCTGGGTCAATATCACGGCATTCAAAAGGCCGTTGCTCGAACAGCTTTAATATCGAAAATGCCATGCATCAAGGTGTGTATTATGAGATCGCAGTGCAGTGAAGATTGGAAAATTTGCCCTTTCCTCATTGTAGTGCGAGTTCGGAGTTGGTATATATAATTAGTGGGTCACTCCCCACAAGTTCGACTTTAATGCATGGCATTTTCGATATTAAAGCCGTTCGAGTAGCGGCCTTTTCGATGCCATGATATAGACCCCACAGCCCAACATGCCTAACACACAAATGTATACATCAGTTTTGGCTATTGTTGAAATCTCATGTTGCTTCATTTTGAATTTATCACAAAATGTGTACATTGTGCTACTTGTAGCAACCTGCTCTGTCATACTGTTATTTAGTATTGCACAGTAGATGCCAGAACAGACATTATAATGCTTGACCAGCAGATGGCAGCACAGACTATAGCACTGTACCAATGCAACCAGGTGAAGTAACCACCAGATGTTCAAGATTCACTGTTGCTGCAGCCTAACGTATGTGAGTTTAGCCCATCAACAGCAGCCAGCTTCCAAATATTTTGGGCACCTTTCAGGCACCCCCCCCCCCCACCAGGAGTGTGCAGACTGCTCCTATAAAATGCTAGAGGAGCACCAAAATCCTTAAGAGCTTTTTATGCTGCCACTGCAAGCACTTCTCTTCAACCCACCCATCAGTTATCTGAGATAGACAGGTCATGTAGATAAGTCCCCACTGGGGGAAGCTTGAAATCTATGTGGAATTGTGTGTTTTTGACATGAATTCTGTGTGTATGTGCTTAGGAAAAAAGTGAAAGGGATGGACATATTTATTTTAGGTTTACTATTAAAAGTTCAAGTATTAGATGCTCAACTTGAGCTTATCTGAACTGAGACACCAACATTTGTAATGCCAAACACCATCAATTTTAAATGTCCAACCTTTCCCCATCCTTCCTGATCCATGTTATCCCTCGCTCCTGAGTCCAGAGAGGTAGAAAGTTTCAGGATTCAAGTTATTTTGCAGAATTGTTAATTTTCAGCATTCCACGTTGGGTGTTTCAGCATTCCCGTGCGATCATTGCACTAGTCCTGTATCTAATTATCAGCCTTTTAATAATAAACCTTTATTTTATGTATTCCTTGTGCTTTGATGAACTTTTTCAAGCTGTACTTGTTTGCTCATGCATCTCTTTTGAAATACCCATTTCAGTTTTGGGGAAAGGATATTGTGCTTGTTGGGTACTGTCAAAGTAATGTTTATTTCAGAACTGCCACTTCACTCTCTCTCAAACTCACCAGTTCTTCAGGGTTACACAATTCCTGCTCTCAGTTTTCTCTCCTCGGCTTACCTATGGAGAAGCAATGGTTCTCATCAGTATTTCCTTCTTTGGTACACAACAAGAAGTGTTGTTAAGGAATCTAGAGGGATGTTCCTGCTCCTTTGTTGCCTAATCTATATTTATTGTGTGACTCTGTAGTGGCCGATTGTTGCTCCTCAGACCATCTGTCTTCTTTTCCTGGTCCTCTTGTTACAGATTTAGCAGCCAACGAGGATGTAAAGATAAACACATGCTATGTGGCTGTAGGGAAACCCAGTGCAAGCCAGGGAGAACCACTTTTGTAGCTGCCAGAGGAAGGGCAGGTAAAGGGCTGCCACTTGGCTATGAAGGGATGTGAAAGCTGGGACCAGTGTGCCTAAGGGGCCTGTCACACTAAGGGACATGGGCTGGGACCAGTGTGCCTAATGGGCCTGTCACACTAGGGGACATGGGCTGGGACCAGTGTGCCTAAGGGTCCTGTCACACTAGGACATGGGCTGGGACCAGTCTGCCTAAGGGGCCTGTCACACTAGGGGACATGGGCTGAGACCAGTGTGCCTAAGGGGCCTGTCACACTAGAGGACATGGGATGGGACCAGTGTGCCTAAGGGGGCTGTCACATTAGGGGACATGGGCTGAGACCAGTGTGCCTAAGGGTCCTGTCACACTAGAGGACATGGGCTGGGACGAGTGTGCCTAAGGTTCCTGTCATGCTAAGGGAACATGGGCTGGGACCAGTGTGCCTAAGAGGCTTGTCACACTAGGTGACATGGGCTGGGACCAGTGTGCCTAAGGGGTCTGTCAGACTAGGGGACATGGGCTGGGACCAGTGTGCCTAAGAGGCCTGTCACACTAGGGGACATGGGCTGGGACCAGTGTGCCTAAGGAGCCTATCACACTAGGGGACATGGGCTGGGACCAGTGTGCCTAAGGGGCCTGTCACACTACGGGACATGGGCTGGGACCAGTGTGCCTAAGGGGCCTGTCACACTAGGGGACATGGGCTGGGACCAGTGTGGCTAAGGGGCCTGTCAAATTAGGGGACATGGGCTGGGACCAGTGTGCCTAAGGGGGCTGTCACACTAGGGGACATGGACTGGGACCAGTATGCCTAAGGGGCCTGTCACACTAGAGGACATGGGCTGGAACCAGTGTGCCTAAGGTCACCTGTTACACTAGGGGACATGGGCTGGGACCAGTGTGCCTAAGGGGCCTGTCACACTAGGGGACATGGGCTGGGACCAGTGTGCCTAAGGTCCTGTCACACTAGGGGACATGGGCTGTGACCAGTGTGCCTAAGGGGCCTGTCATACTAGGATATGGGCTGGGACCAGTGTGCCTAAGGGTCCTGTCACACTAGAGGACATGGTCTGACACCAGTGTGCCTAAGGGTCCTGTCACACTAGGGGACATGGGCTGGGACCAGTGTGCCTAAGGATCCTGTCACACTAGGGGACATGGTGCTGGGACCAGTGTACCTAAGGGGCTTGTCACACTAGGACATGGGCTGGGACCACTGTGTCTAAGGGGCCTGTCACACTAGGGGTCATGGGCTGGGACCAGTGTGCCTAACGGTCCTGTCACACTAGGGGACATGAGCTGGGACCAATGTGCCTAAGGGTCCTGTCACACTAGGGGACATGTGCTGGGACCAGTATGCCTAAGGGTCCTGTCACACTAAGGGGACATGGGCTGGGACCAGTGTGCCTAAGAGGCTTGTCACACTAGGGGACATGGCCTGGGACCAGTGTGCCTAAGGGGCCTGTCACACTAGGACATGGGCTGAGTCCAGCGTGCCTAAGGGGCCTGTCACACTAGGACATGGGCTGGGACCAGTGTGCCTAAGGGTCCTGTCACACTAGGGGACATGGGCTGGGACCAGTGTGCCTAAGGATCCTGTCACACTAGGGGACATGGTGCTGGGACCAGTGTACCTAAGGGGCTTGTCACACTAGGACATGGGCTGGGACCACTGTGTCTAAGGGGCCTGTCACACTAGGGGTCATGGGCTGGGACCAGTGTGCCTAACGGTCCTGTCACACTAGGGGACATGAGCTGGGACCAATGTGCCTAAGGGTCCTGTCACACTAGGGGACATGGGCTGGGACCAGTATGCCTAAGGGTCCTGTCACACTAAGGGGACATGGGCTGGGACCAGTGTGCCTAAGAGGCTTGTCACACTAGGGGACATGGCCTGGGACCAGTGTGCCTAAGGGGTCTGTCAGACTAGGGGACATGGGCTGGGACCAGTGTGCCTAAGAGGCCTGTCACACTAGGGGACATGGGCTGGGACCAGTGTGCCTAAGGGGTCTGTCACACTACAGGATATGGGCTGGGACCAGTGTGCCTAAGGTCCTGTCACACTAGGGGACATGGGCTGTGACCAGTGTGCCTAAGGGGCCTGTCATACTAGGGCAAGGGCTGGGACCAGTGTGCCTAAGGGTCCAGTCACACTGGAGGACATGGGCTGGCACCAGTGTGCCTAAGGGTCCTGTCACACTAGGGGACATGGGCTGGGATCAGTGTGCCTAAGGGGCCTGTCACACTAGGACATGGGCTGAGCCCAGTGTGCCTAAGGGGCCTGTCACATTAGGACATTGGCTGGGACCAGTGTGCCTAAGGGTCCTGTCACACTAGGGGACATGGGCTGGGACCAGTGTACCTAAGGGGCCTGTCACACTAGGACATGGGCTGGGACCAGTGTGTCTAAGGGGCCTGTCACACTAAGGGACATCGGCTGGGTCCAGTGTGTATAACGGTCCTGTCACACTAGGGGACATGGGCTGGGACCAGTGTGCCAAAGGGGTCTGTCATACTAGGGGACATGGGCTGGGACCGGTGTGCCTAAGGGGCCTGTCACACTAGGGGACATGGGCTGGGACCAGTGTACCTATAGGTCCTGTCACACCAGGGGGCATGGGCTGGGACCAGTGTGCCTAAGGGGCCTGTCACACTAGGGGACATGGGATGGGACCAGTGTGCCTAAGGGGCCTGTCACACTAGGGGACATGGACATGGGCTGGGACCAGTATGCCTAAGGGGCCTGTCACACTAAGGGGACATAGGCTAGGACCAGTGTGCCTAAAGGGCCTGTCACACTAGGGGACATTGGCTAGGACCAGTGTGCCTAAGGGGCCTGTCACACTAGGGGACATGGTGCTGGGACCAGTGTGCCTAAGGGGCCTGTCACACTAGGACATTGGCTTGGACCAGTGTGTCTAAGGGGCCTGTCACACTAGGGGACATGGGCTGGGACCAGTGTGCCTAAGGGTCCTGTCACACTAGGGGACATAAGCTGGGACCAGTGTGCCTAAGGGGCCTGTCGCACTAGGGGACTTGGGCTGGGACCAGTGTGCCTAAGGGGCCTGTCACACTAGGGGACTTGGGCTGGGACCAGTATGCCTAAGGGGCCTGTCACGCTAGGGGACATGGGCTGGGACCAGTGTACCTAAGGGTCCTGTCACACCAGGGGACATGGGCTGGGACCAGTGTGCCTAAAGAGCCTATCACACTAGAGGACTTGGGCTGGGACCAGTGTGCCTAAGGGGCCTGTCACACTACGGGGCATGGGATGGTACCAGTGTGTGTCTAAGGGTCCTGTCACACTAGGGGACATGGACATGGGCTGGGACCAGTGTGCCAAAGGGGCCTGTCACACTAGGGGACTTGGGCTGGGACCAGTGTGCCTAAGGGGCCTGTCACACTAGGGGACTTGGGCTGGGACCAGTGTGCCTAAGGGGCCTGTCACACTAGGGGACATGGGCTGGGACCAGTGTACCTAAGGGTTCTGTCACACCAGGGGACATGGGCTGGGACCAGTGTGCCTAAGGAGCCTATCACACTAGAGGACTTGGGCTGGGACCAGTGTGCCTAAGGGGCCTGTCACACTAGGGGACATGGGATGGGACCAGTGTGTCTAAGGGTCCTGTCACACTAGGGGACATGGACATGGGCTGGGACCAGTGTGCCGAAGGGGCCTGTCACACTAGGGGACATGGACTAGGACCAGTGTGCCTAAGGGACCTGTCACACTAGGGGACATGGGCTGGGACCAGTGTGCCTAAGGGTCCTGTCACACTAGGGGACATGGGCTGGGACCAGTGTGCCTAAGGGTCCTGTTACACTAGGGGACATGGGCTGGGACCAGTGTGCCTAAGGGGCCTGTCACACTAGGTGACATGGGCTGGGATCAGTGTGCATAAGGGGCCTGTCACACTAGGGGACATGGGCTGAGACTAGTGTGTCTAAGGGGACCTGTCACACTAGGGGACATGGGCTAGGACCAGTGTGCCTAATGAGCCTGTCACACTAGGGTACATGGGCTGTGACCAGTGTGCCTAAGGAGCCTGTCACACTAGGGGACATGGGCTGGGACCAGTGTGCTTATGGGGGCTATCACACTAGGGGATATGGGCTGTGACAATGTGTGCCTAAGGGGTCTGTCATGCTAGATGATATGGGCTGGGACCAGTGTGCCTAAGGGTCCTGTCACACTAGGGGACATGGGCTGTGACCAGTGTGCCTAAGTGACCTGTCACAGTAGAACATGGGCTGGGACCAGTGTGCCTAAGGGTCCTGTCACACTTGGGGACAACGGCTGGGACCAGTGTGCCTAAGGGTCCTGTCACACTAGGGGACATGGGCTGGGACCAATGTGCCTAAGGGGCCTGTCACAGGACATCATGCAAGAAGGCTTGGAAGACAGAAGCTTTCTTCTTCCTTGGACAGGAATGTTCCTGTATACGTTTCCACCCTTTCCACTAATGACCAGCATATTTCTAAAGATTCA
Organism: Protopterus annectens; assembly: GCF_019279795.1. NCBI lineage: Eukaryota > Metazoa > Chordata > Ceratodontiformes > Protopteridae > Protopterus > Protopterus annectens. The sequence continues at coordinate 1,815,135,897 of NC_056744.1, forward strand.
GAAAGTATCCCCCAAGATCAATGTGGTGACTCCCTTCTGGCCTAGACAACCATGGTATCCCCTTCTCCTGGAAATGGCCAGGGACAATTACCATAAGCTTCCTCACAGACTGGATTGCTTCAAAGGAGAACAGGAGAATTTGAAACACCCTGACATCAATCATCTTCAACTGACTTTCTGGATGTTGGGGGTCTTAATTCCCTTCAGGCACCTGTTTACTGAGGACGTGCAGCAGGTACTAGTGGAGGCAAGAAGATGTCCTACTAGAAAATCATATAGTAGCAAATGGACAAGGTTTTCTAGTTAGTGCCAGCAACATAACCAGCACCCATTCATGGCTACTTGTTCTCTATTTTGCAATATTGGGGTGAGTTACTATCATCCTATGGCCTTTCTTATTCCTCTATCAAGGTTTATATATTGGCCTTTTCAGCATATCTGCCCATGGATTCTCATCTTTCAACACAGTCTCATGTCAAAATGTTTTTGAGATGAGTTTTTGCATAAGAGGACTAAGTTCCAAGAAAATCAGTGTCTGTTCCTTGAGATCTTAATTCTGACTTAGAGAAGCTAATGCTCGCCTCATTTGAATCAGGTTTTCTGACTGACTTGCAATTCTTAACATGGAAAGCAATTGTACTGATTGTTCTGACCTCTGTAAGAAGGTTATCTCAGCTGCAAGCACTTATGGCGAGTCAGCCCTATATCATTTTCCATAGAGACAGGGTTTCTTTGAGAACTAAAGTGGATTCCGGGTTAACTTTTAATTGAACTATCCAGCTCTCAGTTTTTTTCCTGAAATTAAAAATCAGGTAGAAAGGATACTCCATACATTGGATGTCCACAGACGTCTCATGTACTATCCTGATAGAACTAAATCTTTCAGATCTTTGGATCAATCGTTCATTTCTTGTGAAGGTAGGAAGGGACAACCTGTGTCAAAACAGACTACTTCCAGTGGTTGTCTAAGGCTACTACCTTTTATTATACTTGCCATAACAAGGCTATTCCAGGCAAGGTTAATGCCATCTCTACCAGGGCCTTGGCTTCATCTGTGGCTTTTTGCAAAGGGTTGGATTCTAGAAGTATTCTAGAAGCTGCTACTCGGTCCTCTCTTCTTACTTTTACAAAGCAGTATGAGCTTGATTCATTCTCTAAGTTCAGATCAAGCTTTGCTAGGCCTGTTCTCCAGGGACTTCTGGACTTTTCTAATTCCATCGTCCAAATGTAGTTAGCAAATGTAATCTACCAATATAGCTAAGGCTACTGTGCAGTGATCAATATGAAGAACATGGTAGAGTTGTAAGCTTATCATAACAGTGGGTGTCTGAATGATCATTGCTGCAGTAGCCACTCCCTCCCTTCCTCCCCCTGTTTTTTTGGTGTCTATTTTATGGCAGGGTGTGGATGTTTATTTTGTGTTGTTCCTAAGATTGTCCTTTCAGGGCTCAGCCTCTTTCTGTCTTTGCTGGCAGGAAACTCTAAAGGGCTTCCAACCCAAGCTTGTCTTTTAGTCAGCTGAGCTCAAGCTGCCTGACATTTTGGGTGCATGGAAGGTGCCCTGAAGCTTTGGAAGCTGGTTGGCTGTTATATTCTTGGTAGGATATAATCCATATAGGTATGGCTATTGCAGCAGAGATCATTTGAACACCTACTGTTATGGTAAGTTTACTTCACAGCTGTACTTTAATGTACATCTCAGATTATCATAATACCCCTGGTCAGACAATACATGAGGAAAGGACAATGGTACCACAGATCGTCTGGACTCCTCATTTACACCGTTTGACTTTTCAAACTCCATTTGTGGAATTGGTAAAGAGGTAGGTTGGATGGTGAGCAGACCAAATAGCTTATATTCCAGGTCTTCCATTCTCCCTTCCATCCCACCTCCTTAATCACCACAGACACTTCACATCTGGCATGGGTTCAAATCTGGCATGGGGAGTGGTTTCAAAAGAGGCAAAAGTGCAAGCTTGATGGGATCCTGTATACAGTTAGAAACCCATACATCTCAAGGAGATGTAGACTGGTATCATTAATTTGAAGGTCATGAATCAATTGTTGTTCCCAGGCAACACCATAGTGATGTGGTAAATAAACAAACAAGGGGGCATCGGATCCTACCCCTTTTGCAGACTGGCTATGATGACCAGGGAGGTAGCAATTCATCTCAGTCTGACTCTTCAGGATTCATTCATTCCATCAGAGCAAGAGCTTATTGCAGACAAACTCATCAGAACTATGGCAGACCCCCACACATGGAACATCATCCCGGCATCTTCCAATTACTGATCCGTCTGTGGGAAACACTTCAAGTAGATATGTTTGCTTCTTTCAGAACAGACAACTAAAGAAATTCTGCTGTAGGACTCCTTGTGGGCAGACCTGTAAGGCAGATGCCTTTTCATTCCCCTTGCATGGAAATGTTCCTGTTTGCCTCTCCCTCCTTTCCACTGATTACCACGGTTCTTTCAAAAATTCAAAGGGCTCTCCAGAAATTGTAGTGGTGATCCCTTTTAAACCAAAGAAACAGTGAATTTCCCTTCTTTTCAGTCTGGCCTTGGGCAATTATCTCAAGCTTCTCCACAGACAGAATTAACTCACACAAGACGGGGGGGTTTGATCCAGAAATGTTTCAACTAACTGCCCAGATGATACAATTTTGATGCATTTTAGGCACCCTTTTCTCTGAGGACATGCAGGAGGTACTTAAGATGGCAAGAAAACCTGCTATGTACTAGCAAATCACATATGAGTAAATGGAAAAGATTTCTTAGCTGATGCCACTCAGTAAGAGCCAAGATTCTCCACTGTCCTGGATGCCTGCTTTTTTATTATTTCTATGAGTTTTTGAAAGGTGTTTTACATCTCCACCCACCTGAGAAATAGGTGGCTCCTCTTTAGAATCTTAGTTTTGTGCTTCAGAATATTACTGTTAGTATAATGGTTAAGGTCTTCACTTCCCAGGTACAACGTTCAGTCCTGAACTGCGACCAATGACTGCATGGAGTTTGCATGTTCTCTCTGCGTCTCTGTGGGTTTCCTCTCACCTCCCAAAAACATGCTGAGTGTTTCCACCTCAAACTCAGCCAAGACTGAGGTGGTGGGCAACAGCACAAGACTGTAGATGGTGCCTATAGGGGAAAGAGTTGTATAGACCAACCACTTTATGTATGAGCTGTGGTACACAGTATCCTCAAGATAGGAGGACTCGGATCACAGGCTGTGCACTGTGTCAGGGCCAGTCACTTGAAGGTGTGAAAACTGTCTCTAGGTAATTTGATTGTGTTGACTTATATCACCAAAAATGGGCATTGGTATTTTTCAGTGATAAGTGAGTCAAGTACCTAGCCTAATCCGACTTACACCAGGGACCCATGATAATTGTGGGAAGAGAGTATGTACCCCTATTCACCAGTGTGTGCCCACCATAAAGTGCAACAGCTCTGGGTCAATAAGCTATTGGCTGTCTGGTGTCCAGTGGTTTATATTGGATTATCAGGGATAGCTCTGTTGTGTAAAAGCTGGACATAAAACCAATCAACTTGCCAAACATGAAGTAAGAGTTTCTAAATTCATTGTAGGTTCCCTGACAGGATGCAGTTTGGAAATGGATGACATGATGGTAAGGAAGAGATTGGACATTCTAAGTATCCAGGAGACAAGATGGAAGGGCAGTGCAACAAAACCACTAGGCTTGAGAGACAGAGTTTACTACTCAGGAGAGGAGGACAGTCTAGAAATGAAGTGAGAATTGTGGTGAGAAAGAGGCTTCTGAAGGCAGTGAGGGATATCAGAATTAGTGACAGATTCATGGCAGTCAGAGTCCAGACTAATGATAAGGTAACATTCATAATCTCAGTGTATACCCCACAGCAGGGTTGTGATAGTGAGGAAAGAGTCCATTCAGACAGCAGTTACAGGACCAATTCGATAAAGCTGGACAACATGAATGGGTGTCGATAATGGGTGACTTAAATGCTCATACTGAGACAGACAGAACAACCTATGAGGACTGACTGGGTCCACAGGGGTGGGGCAAAAGGAATAAAGAAGGAGAGGCCATTCTAGACTTTGGTTGGCAAATGGCTTGATGGTGGCCAACACGTGGTTCAGAAAGAGAGGCAGTCATAAGATCACATACAAGAATGGCCAACTCATGTAGACTTCCTCCTAGTAAGAAAGGGGCACTGCGGTAGAATCAAAGATTACAAAGTCATCCCACAACATAACCCATTGTTGACCACAGTCAGCCACAAGCAGTCGTCAGAGAAGGCTCTAAGGTCAACAAAGACTAGGCCAAAGACCTGGAAGTAGCCTGGAGAGAAAGAACAAGAGTTCAAGGAATTACTTAGGCTTTAGCACCTCAAGAAGCAGAGGAAATAGGTAGAGCTGAAGAAGAAAGGCAGCACTTGACAAAAGCCTGTATAAGGACTGTAGAACAGATATGCAGCTGAGCCTGCTATGCAGATACTGTACTTAAGGAACAACAGCCTATACAAGGACTGTAGAATAGATATGCAGCTGAGCCCGCTATGCAGATACAGTACTTAAGGAACAACAGCCTGTATAAGGACTGTAGAACAGATATGCAGCTGAGCCCGGTATGCAGATACAGTAGTTAAGGAACAACAGCTTGTATAAGGACTGTAGAACAGATATGCATTTGAGCCCGGTATGCAGATACGGTACTTAAGGAGAGCCTATGGTGGAATGTAGAGGTCCAGGAAGCCATCACAAGAAACAAAGGAAAAGTAATACATTTATTTATTTATTGACATTTGTTTACTGGGGAAGTCAGACTGGGTAAGAAATGCCCATTTTCAGCAGAGCCTCAGGGAAAAAAGCTCCAGAGAGTTAAATAACATCAAATAAACCAGCAGTATAGATGAAATTAAAAAGCATGCATACATACAATTTGACAGTGGAATACACAGGATACAATAAATTATGAGACGACACCAGTGATATAATAATAAAAGAAAAAAATACTATGTAATAGCATTACTAAAAGTGAACATATTGTCTTGGAGTTTTTCTCCCTGGGACTCCAGTGAAAACGGATTCCTCTTGGTCCAAAGGACCAGTCCAGTTAACAAACTGCAAATAAATAAATAAATAAAATTAAATATGACAATCAGTATATAAAAAAGGATTGGAAGCATAGTCTATTATGCTAGGAAATAATCAAACAAAAAAAAGATTATACAAGTCCCACTAACAATGGGAAGACAGCAAATGTTGAAAATGTATAGATGAATAGCATGACGAAAGGTTAGTAACAATGTAACGTATTTCTTCATGTAAATTATACAAGAGAGGTGCATGGGCATAGCCATGAGTTAGTGAGAGGTTAGTAACAATGTAACATATTTATAACTGTAGATCATACAGGAGAGGTGCAGGGGCATAGCCATGAGTTAGTGAGAGGATAGTAACAATGTAACGTATTTGTAACTACAGGTCATACAGGAGAGGTGCATGGGCATAGCCATGAGTTAGTAAGTGGTTAGTAACAATGTAACGTATTTGTAACTGTAGATCATACAGGAGAGGTGCATGGGCATAGTCATGAGTTAGTAAGAGGTTAGTAACAATGTAACATATTTATAACTGTAGATCATACAGGAGAGGTGCATGGGCATAGCCATGAGTTAGTGAAAGGTTAGTAGCAATGTAGCATATTTGTAACTGTAGATCATACAGGAGAGGTGCATGGGCATAGCCATGAGTTATTGAGAGGTTAGTAACAATGTAACGTATTTGTAACTGTAGATCATACAGGAGAGGTGCATGTGCATAGCCATGAGTTAGTGAGAGGTTAGTAACAATGTAACATATTTGTAACTACAGGTCATACAGGAGAGGTGCATGGGCATAGCCATGAGTTAGTGAGAGGTTAGTAACAATGTAACATATTTGTAACTGTAGATCATACAGGAGAGGTGCATGGGCATAGCCATGAGTTAGTGAAAGGTTAGTAGCAATGTAACATATTTGTAACTGTAGATCATACAGGAGAGGTGCATGGGCATAGCCATGAGGTAGTGAGAGGTTAGTAGCAATGTAACATATTTGTAACTGTAGATCATGCAGGAGAGGTGCAGGGGCATAGCCATGAGTTAGTGAGAGGTTAGTAACAATGTAACATATTTGTAACTGTAGATCATACAGGAGAGGTGCATGGGCATAGCCATGAGTTAGTGAGAGGTTAGTAACAATGTAACATATTTGTAACTGTAGATCATACAGGAGAGGTGCATGGGCATAGTCATGAGTTAGTGAGAGGATAGTAACAATGTAACGTATTTATAACTGCAGATCATACAGGAGAGGTGCATGGGCATAGCCATGAGTTAGTGAGAGGTTAGTAACAATGTAACGTATTTGTAACTGTAGATCATACAGGAGAGGTGCATGGGCATAGCCATGAGTTAGTGAGTGGTTAGTAACAATGTAACATATTTGTAACTGTAGATCATACAGGAGAGGTGCATGGGCATAGCCATGAGTTAGTGAGAGGTTAGTAACAATGTAATATATTTGTAACTGTAGATCATACAGGAGAGGTGCATGGACATAGCCATGAGTTAGTGAGAGGTTAGTAACAATGTAACATATTTATAACTGTAGATCATACAGGAGAGGTGCATGGGCATAGCCATGAGTTAGTGAGAGGATAGTAACAATGTAACGTATTTGTAACTGTAGATCATACAGGAGAGGTGCATGTGCATAGCCATGAGTTAGTGAGTGGTTAGTAACAATGTAACATATTTGTAACTGTAGATCATACAGGAGAGGTGCATGGGCATAGCCATGAGTTAGTGAGAGGTTAGTAACAATGTAATATATTTGTAACTGTAGATCATACAGGAGAGGTGCATGGACATAGCCATGAGTTAGTGAGAGGTTAGTAACAATGTAACATATTTATAACTGTAGATCATACAGGAGAGGTGCATGGGCATAGCCATGCATTAGTGAGAAATTCTTTGAGAGAGGATTTTAAGTAAGTAAGACAGGATGGCAAGGTGATGCAGCAGAGTACCATTGTCACTTCACAGCAAGAGGTTATCTGGTTGAATTTTCGGCTGGAGTGCCTTCTGTGTGGAGTCAGCATGTCCTTCCTGCATTCATGTGGGTTTTCTCCGGGTATTCCGGTTTCCTCCCAAATTACAAAGACATACGTGTGGAGCGTGTCTTCCTGGGCCACCACTGAAAATTGGCTTTGTTCCATGTCGGACTTTCCTGGTAAACAAATGTTAAATAAATAAAGCAAGAAGGAATGCAGGAAAATGTCAGGTAGAGAAGACAGACAAGGCTAAGGAGGAGTACTGGTTAGCTAATAAACAGACTGAGGAGGAGTACTGGTTAGCTAATAAACAGACTAAGGAGGAGTACTGGTTAGCTAATAAACAGGCTAAGGAGGAGTACTGGTTAGCTAATAAACAGACTGAGGAGGAGTACTGGTTAGCTAATAAACAGACTAAGGAGGAGTACTGGTTAGCTAATAAACAGGCTAAGGATGAGTACTGGTTAGCTAATAAACAGACTAAGGAGGAGTACTGGTTAGCTAATAAACAGGCTAAGGAGGAGTACTGGTTAGCTAATAAACAGACTGAGGAGGAGTACTGGTTAGCTAATAAACAGACTAAGGAGGAGTACTGGTTAGCTAATAAACAATCTGAGGAGGAGTACTGGTTAGCTAATAAACAGACTGAGGGGTGTACTGGTTAGCTAATAAACAGACTAAGGAGGAGTACTGGGTAGCTAATAAACAGACTAAGGAGGAGTACTGGTTAGCTAATAAACAGGCTAAGGAGGAGTACTGGTTAGCTAATAAACAGACTGAGGAGGAGTACTGGTTAGCTAATAAACAGACTAAGGAGGAGTACTGGTTAGCTAATAAACAGGCTAAGGAGGAGTACTGGTTAGCTAATAAACAGACTGAGGAGGAGTACTGGTTAGCTAATAAACAGACTAAGGAGGAGTACTGGTTAGCTAATAAACAGACTGAGGAGGAGTACTGGTTAGCTAATAAACAGATTGAGGAGGAGTACTGGTTAGCTAATAAACAGACTAAGGAGGAGTACTGGTTAACTAATAAACAGGCTAAGGAGGAGTACTGGTTAGCTAATAAACAGACTAAGGAGGAGTACTGGTTAGCTAATAAACAGGCTAAGGAGGAGTACTGGTTAGCTAATAAACAGACTAAGGAGGAGTACTGGTTAGCTAATAAACAGACTAAGGAGGAGTACTGGTTAGCTAATAAACAGACTAAGGAGGAGTACTGGTTAGCTAATAAACAGACTAAGGAGGAGTACTGGTTAGCTAATAAACAGGCTAAGGAGGAGTACTGGTTAGCTAATAAACAGACTAAGGAGGAGTACTGGTTAGCTAATAAACAGACTAAGAGAGGAGTTACAATAGCAAAGAAGAAGGCACCACAGGCACTCTTTTGGATACTGAAAAGTGACCCGGTAAGTGGTACAAAAAAAAACTCTATCAGGTCGCAAGGTAGACAGAAAGTTAAAGAAGATAGTCAGACACCCTTCATAAGGGATGTCAGCAACAACCTGCTCACCAGTCCACAGGGCATCAAAGGCAGATGGAAGGAGTGTTTCCAGCATCTTCCAAATGAAGAAACCCCCACAGAAGCTGTATTGCCCCAGAAACAGCCCACAATGAGAGACGTGGAGGAGCCTACCCTAGCAGAAGTAAGGACAATGAAGACTGGGAAAGTAGCATGTGCAGATGATGCAGAGCAGAGATGATCAAGATGTTGGGTGAGGTAGGTGAAAATGGCTCCTGAGGGTACTCATAGCAGTACAGAAAGAAAGGCAAAGCCTAGATGGCTGGACAATGAGCATACTCATGCCCGTATATGAGAACAAAGGGGACATAAATTGTGGCAGTAAAAAGGTACCAAACTCCAATTGGGCATTCCTAAACTTTGAGAAAGCACATGACAAGGTCCCAAGAAATCTGATTGGGCAGTCCTGCTGTGTTTTATTTCAAATATTTTTTTATTTTCCAAATAATATAATGTTTAACAATACAATCATCAATAAACAAGTATTATAAACATTTGTATACGCTATATATTGACCTGAACAAAGGAGGGAAACAAATAATAAAATATATGAAATTAGTAACAATAATTTATAAAATTCAATTAATGAAGTATAAAGTTACACATCAACAACCAACAAACTTAAATTATATAAATAATATTTACAATTTATTCAGACGTTTTATATATACTAACACGGATATTAAGATTTGGCTAGACTTGATAATACCGTTTAGCTCTACAAATAATTCCTTCAATAAAATTCATAATGTTATTTTAACTAGATGGGAGGGGAAATCTTCACTTGTTGGCAACATTGTATAGAGAATCAAGTAGTATTAGACATTCAACGAATTCAGAGTAAATACGACATTCCATCAGCAGATTGGTTGATACTACAAAGCATATTATCATATGTTAAGGATCTTAACAGTAAAAGTATTAATTCTCCTTATAAAACTAGTCCAAATTTGATAAGTCTAATATCTGAAGTTATTTACAACAATTATAAATGGATGAATCTAATTTCAAAATTATACAAAATATTGATAACATATAAAACTAACCCTAACGCAAGATATTGGAATTTCATAGCAAATGGATGTCACACTAATCTATCAATTGAGAGTAAAACAAATCTTTTATATTCTGTTAACATTTAATTAACAAGTATGGAAAAATATTTACATGGAAATATATTCACAGGGCATTTATTACACCTGATTTTATTGTTGTGTCTTTCGGCTTTTCCCGGATAGGGGTCGCCACAGCGGAACTCCAGTCCGCTAATGATTGGTAGTTGATTTTTACGTGCCGAGTTACCAGCCCTGACGCACAACCTTCAACGAAGGTACACCCATTCACGCATGTCTCCATGCAGAAGACGCTCTAAATGAGAATCGAACCAGACAGCGTCTTACTGTGAGGCGACATCGCTACCGCAGCACCACCACCGCGATTTATTACACCTGATAAACTAGCCAAATTTAATTCACTTGATAAATCCATTTGTTGGAGATGTTCTTTAAACTGTAAAGCTGATTGGTCTCATATATTTTTGATTGTATTAATATAAAAAAATTCTGGGAAGAAATTACTATTTTTCTCCAAGCTATATTCACAGATACCGCTATTTTAACCAAATCTTTAGTCCTGTTAAATGTTAATGATACTATTGGAATGAATAAAAAAGATCTATACCTACTTTGGTCCATACTAGCTGTGGCAAGGAAATGTATAACTAGAAAGTGGAAGTCTTCACAAGAACCTACTCTGGAAGAATTCTTGAGATTGATGGAAGAAACAGCGACATTAGAAATCAAGGTGAAGGAATAGAGAATTTCACCTAAAACATGGACAAACAATCCTTGGGAAAAAATGTTAACTCTTATTGAGACATTAAAAATGAACCCTAAATAGTCCTGCTGTGTTTTGAATTCACAAAATATTGGTAGAATTAGTGCAGATTATATACAAAGACCTGGTGACTCAAGTACAAACAGTGTTTGGTGTCACAGAGGGGTTCTCAGTGGGTGTAGGTGTACACCGGGGTTCAGCTCTGAGCCCACTGCTGCTCATACTGGTGATGGGCTATATTAGCAAACAGGTTGGAGGGGACAAATCAACAAAGTTACTGTATGCAGATGATGTGGCATTACAGGCAGACTCTGAGCTAGAACTTCAGCAAAGGATAGGAGAATGGAATGCAAAACTGAAGGCGCAAGGGATGAAACTTAGTACAGATAAAACAGTTGTAATGTTAGCAAATGTGAAAATCAGAAGGTTAAGAACTGAGATAGAAGGGAAAATAGTGGAGCAGGTTAACAGCTTCAGGTATCTGGGATGAGTGGTTGAGGAGAAGGGAAGTCTGAATAAGAAGGTGAAAGCTAGAATCAAAGGGCCTGCAGTCAAATGGCACAACATTTCATGGGTAGTGTATGACAGAAGAATGCTAAGGAAGTCGAAAAGGAAGGTGTACAAACCAGTGGTGCAACTAGTCAGGCATGACTGTTGAAGAAGGTAGGATACTGGAAGTGAATCGAGAGTTGGCAAAAGTTGTCATGACACCCTCCCTGACCCCATGTAGCAAATGGGTAAAGGGGGATGATGATGATGAAACCCCCTGTGTCTCCACTGTTTGAACAAGCTTATCGAATGGATTTAAAGCTCTTAACATGGAAGACTCTTTTACACATTGCTCTGACTTCTGCTAGGGGAGTAAATGAGTTACATGCACTTACAGCGAGTTCGAGTCAGCGCTACCTCATTTTTTTATAAGGACAGTTTTCCTTTTGTTAAGGATAGAGTTTCCTTGAGAACAAATTCTAAATTTATGCTTAAAGTAGTTTCAGACTTTACTTTTTCAGACCATTAACCTCCCAGTATTTTTGTCTGCACTTAGGAAGAAGGAAGAAGGATCCTTCACTCTCTGGATGTACACATGCAGCTCAGATACTACACAGACAAAACGGATCCTTCACTCTCTGGATGTACACAGGCAGCTCAGATACTACATAGACAAAAGGGGTCCTTCACTCTCTGGATGTACACAGGCAGCTCAGATACTACATAGACAAAACTCAGCCTTTCAGCAATGTTGAGCAGTCATTTGTCTCCTTTGGAGGTAAGAGGAAATTGCAGCCAGTGTCAACTCAACTATTTCTTCATGGTTGCCTTGTGGTATTACTTTTTATATTCACCATAGCAAACCACTTCCAGACAGGGACATTGGCTTCTTCAGTGGCCTTCTGCAGAGGGGTGGATTTTAAAAGCATTCTGGAGGCAGCAACTTGTCCCCAGTATATACAAAATTTTACAAATTGGATTCATGGTCCAGGTCCAGAACTGGCTTTCCTAGGACCAGTCTCCATTGGCTGCTGGTATCTTGAGTATTGAAGCCCTCCCTCTTTTACTAATCGTATCTAACCTATGGTAATCTACCCACATAGCTTAGACTATTGTACCTGTGACCATTCTGAACATTGTACAGTTGTGCAGACTACTGTACCTGTGACCATTCTGAACATTGTACAGTTGTGTAAGAGAACTTACCAAATAAGTACATGTAAGGTATCACTGTTGTAGTAGCCATCCCATTTACTAATCGTATCTAACCTATGCTAATCTACCCACATAGCTTAGACTATTGTACCTGTGACCATTCTGAACATAGTACAGTTGTGTAAGAGAACTTACCACACAAATACATGCAATGTATCACTGTTGTAGTAGCCATCCCATTTACTAATCGTATCAAACCTATGGTAATCTACCCACATAGCTTAGACTACTGTACCTGTGACCATTCTGAACATTGTACAGTTGTGTAGACTACTGTACCTGTGACCATTCTGAACATTGTACAGTTGTGCAGACTACTGTACCTGTGACCATTCTGAACATTGTACACTTGTACAGACTACTGTACCTGTGACCATTCTGAACATTGTACAGTTGTGCAGACTACTGTACCTGTGACCATTCTGAACATTGTACAGTTGTGTAAGAGATCTTACCACATAAGTACATGCAATGTATCACTGTTGTAGTAGCCATCCCATTTACTAATCGTATCTAACCTATGGTAATCTACCCACACAGCTTAGACGATTGTACCTGTGACCATTCTGAACATTGTACAGTTGTGCAGACTACTGTACCTGTAACCATTCTGAACATTGTACAGTTGTGTAAGAGAACTTACCACATAAGTACATGCAATGTATCACTGTTGTTGTAGCCATCCCATTTACTAATCATATCTAACCTATGGTAATCTACCCACACAGCTTAGACTATTGTACCTGTGACCATTCTGAACATTGTACAGTTGTGCAGACTACTGTACCTGTGACCATTCTGAACATTGTACAGTTGTGCAGACTACTGTACCTGTGACCATTCTGAACATTGTACAGTTGTGCAGACTACTGTACCTTTGACCATTCTGAACATTGTACAGTTGTGCAGACTACTGTACCTATGACCATTCTGAACATTGTACAGTTGTGTAAGAGAACTTACCACATAAGTACATGCAATGTATCACTGTTGTTGTAGCCATCCCATTTACTAATCACATCTAACCTATGGTAATCTACCCACACAGCTTAGACTATTGTACCTGTGACCATTCTGAACATTGTACAGTTGTGCAGACTACTGTACCTGTGACCATTCTGAACATTGTACAGTTGTGCAGACTACTGTGCCTGTGACCATTCTGAACATTGTACAGTTGTGCAGACTACTGTACCTGTGACCATTCTGAACATTGTACATTTGTGCAGACTACTGTACCTGTGACCATTTTGAACATTGTACAGTTGTGCAGACTACTGTACCTGTGACCATTCTGAACATTGTACATTTGTGCAGACTACTGTACCTGTGACCATTTTGAACATTGTACAGTTGTGCAGACTACTGTACCTGTGACCATTCTGAACATTGTACAGTTGTGTAAGAGAACTTACCACATAAGTACATGCAATGTATCACTGTTGTTGTAGCCATCCCTTCCTCCTTTTCCCTGTTTTTTCCTAATTATTTGCCAGAGTTTACTTCTTTTCACCCTTTTGGAAGTCGTCATAAACATATTTTACTTTTTTCTTGACATGTATTCAAGGCCCTTGCCTTCTTCCTAGGCAAAAAAAATCTTTGCAGCTTTTTGGTGTGCCTCCTGTCTTTTATAGGAGTGCTTTGTTCACTCCTGGCAGGTGCCCAAAGCTGTTGGAAGCTGGCTGGTGCAGGTGGGGTAAGCTCACATAGCTTAGGCTACTGCAGTGGTGATGCATTACATCATCGACTGTTATGTTTAGTTTACTTATACAACTGCACTTTTGTTCCATAAAATACTGATGGCATTAATGCTTTGTAAAGCTATTCACCTCTGAATAAAGTGAAAACACTTGTGCACAAAGGTGGTGTAATAACCTTTTATAGACCAGCCATAGCTCAAAATCAAGGACAAAGTCAAAACTAATCAAGGTTAGAAGTTCAGAATAGGGACAGTTTTTTAAATATTGCTAATACTGACTTGCAAAGAACTGACAGAGTAACAGAACATTAATTAACATGCAGTTTCTACATACAAAGAAGTTTGCAAGGGTAATGACTGTCATTCTTTGTTGACTATAATTTATCATAATGTTTTAGAAGGAAAAGAGCACAATTCCAACCTCAAATCAAGAGCATACCTGGAAATCTGGGTCACTTGAGTTTCACACCAAATCAAGAGCATACCTGGAAATCTGAGTCACTTGAGTTTCACACCAAATCAAGGGCATACCTGGAAATCTGGGTCACTTGAGTTTTACACCAAATCAAGGGCATACCTGGAAATCTGGGTCACTTGAGTTTCACACCAAATCAAGGGCATACCTGGAAATCTGGGTCACTTGAGTTTTACACCAAATCAAGGGCATACCTGGAAATCTGGGTCACTTGAGTTTCACACCAAATCTAGGGCATACCTGGAAATCTGGGTCACTTGAGTTTCACACCAAATCAAGAGCATACCTGGAAATCTGGGTCACTTGAGATTCACACCAAATCAAGAGCATACCTGGAAATCTGAGTCACTTGAGTTTCACACCAAATCAAGGGCATACCAGCAAATCTGGGTCACTTGAGTTTCACACCAAATCAAGGGCATACCTGGAAATCTGGGTCACTTGAGTTTCACACCAAATCAAGGGCATATCTTTAAATCTGGGTCACTTGAGTTTCACACCAAATCAAGGGCATACCTGGAAATCTGCGTCACTTGAGTTTCACACCAAATCTAGGGCATACCTGGAAATCTGGGTCACTTGAGTTTCACACCAAATCAAGGGCATATCTTTAAATCTGGGTCACTTGAGTTTCACACCAAATCAAGGGCATATCTGGAAATCTGGGTCACTTGAGTTTCACACCAAATCAAGGACATACCTGGAAATCTGGGTCACTTGAGTTTCACACCAAATCAAGGGCATACCTGGAAATCTGGGTCACTTGAATTTTACACCAAATCAAGAGCATACCTGGGAATCTGGGTCACTTGGGTTTCAGACCTTTAGCAGTTCTTCTTTGGAAGTTCAATAAAGTGAAACTCTCTAAATTCAGATATTCCAGTGCCTTTACGATGGAGTCACTGCAAATTACTGAAATAAGATTTACTGTATCATTTTCACCAAAACTTCTGGGCATCACAAAGCATCCCAACAAAGACCCCAACCCTTATCTTAGACCTTGGCGTACTAAGTGTAAGTCACCTCAGGGCCATAGCACCAATAGGTTATGTTTAGTTAGGGTGTGCCTTTGATGCTCAAAATATTTTGTGCAACAGAAAAGGTGACTGCAGGTTCATGTAATCTATCTTTTGATGGACATATTTCTATCATGATACAGGTCTAACACACTGTATGTTTTGTTTCCTTATGAGGGATCCTTTCAAATGAAGTGCAGAGCATCTGCATGTTTGCCTTACAAACACAAGGTGCAGGGTTTGAGTCTCACAAGGGATAATTGGCTATGCTTAAAATGTCTCACAAGGGCAGTTAACTTAGTACTAATCTATGAACCTATGAACCTATGAGCCTCAGGGTGTGTGCAGGACTAGCCTTATATTAAATGCGTCAGCATGTGTGCAAGACTGGCCTTATATGAAATGCCTCAGAATGTGTGCAGCACTGACCATATATGAAATGCCTCAGCATGTATGCAGGATTGGCCTTATATAAAATGCCTCAGCATGTGTGCAACACTGACCATATATGAAATGCCTCAGCATGTGTGCAGGACTAGCCTTATATGAAATGGAGCATAGATCATGGAATGTTCTATGGAAATGACCCACATTTTCAGGATCCTCTATACCTCATGCCATATGGTTACCATGTCTCCCACTGCTAATACTTCCATTAGTCCTGGTTTACCTTATCCCATACACCTCCATTAGTCCTGGTTTACCTTATCCCATGCACCTCCTACCTTATCCCATGCACCTCCATCCACTATCTAGTTTACTATTTTGCATAATCTCCCCAGACTAGGCTTGATGCATTTCCAACTAGATCATAAAAGTACTGTTGCACCTGTTTAGCTGTACAGCATTTAGTGACCCTGTAGTATGTATATACTCAAAGGTCTGGTAGGATTATATCACTTTAGTTACACAGAAACTGTATGTCTGAAGAGAATGATGTGGAGGGTTTTCATGAGATGGACAGTGCAGAGAATAAAAGAAATGGCTGTCTGAGTACCACAGGAGTGAGTCCTTGATATAGAGCTCTTCATATGTTCATTTTAGAATATCTGATAGAACATAGAACAGGTTCAGATTCTTCCCTGATGGTTGGCAATCGCAGTCTAAGGAAGGATTTATAAAGTCTGACCAGGTAGGCAAGAAGATGACACTTAAGGTTTATTACAAACAATTAAAGATTACTGCATTTGGACCACATCAACCCACATGTGAGGTATCACCTGGGAAGATTTGAACTGATGACAAAAGAACAGTTAAAAATCTCATGGTGTTGTTTATATGTGGACTGCACCACCAGAAGTAGTGTAAATGGGCAGTGGTAGTAATGCTAGGGGATATCTTCAGATGAACAGACTTTGGTAGTAATTCTAGGGGATAGCTTCAGATGGACAGACTTTGGTAGTAATTCTAGGGGATAGCTTCAGATGGACAGAGTCCAGGAGCAAAGAGGTAATGCTTTTGCTCTTCTCGATCTTGGTCTGACAAATTCTGCATGCAGACCTTGGAGACTTAAGAATGTATACAAGGCTAAGATAAGGAGTCAGGAGGAAAGCCACGACAAGGCTGTGCTGGACAGAGGGGAAAATATGACCAGAGACTACAGGAATTGCAGCATATCTGTAAGCCAGAAAAGATGTGGACACCATACAGGGGCACATGATCATGTCAGGAGATGTGAAAGGGTCATCCCACATAGGAAAGATGAGGGAGAGGACACATGAGGACATTATAGGGGCTAACTAACCTGTGTATCTATGAAATTATGTCTTCACAGAGAGGGCTGTGGACATGTGAAAGGGGCTGTTGGACTGGCTAATGCATAAGAAATCAAAGGAAACATTTCAAAAAGCTCTAAGAAAGGTGTAGAAGGGGTTGGGATAAAGGGAGGGATAGAAGGGAGGTAGAATGTTAAATGCACCTAATATACATATTATGAAGGTTTACTGTCTCTTTAATGTTATATACGGTACTGAGTCACTGAAGCAGTCAAAGCCTATGATGTAAGATTTTGTTAAAAAGGTATGTTGATATCTTTCAGTGGTTATAGAATTAAACTAACTACATAAAGATGAAATATGAATTTTCAGTGAATTACTGAGACTTATTTTAGAAATGCAGGAGCCTTACAGAATTCCTCATTAAAAAGCAGCACAGAACCACATCCAGGTAGTAGAATAATGTCATTTAGTAGCTGGCTGGAGAGATTTGTTAGTAAATGCACCTGGGCATTATAACTGTAGCAGACCAGACACCAACCACCCACTTTCTGTATAATAATCATAGGGTGAGTAGGGCAAAATGGGATCTAGATTTTATTTTTTAGTGGATATGAACTCAAGGAGAAAGTGTGATCCTTGGCAATAAAAATTGTAAGAGGATTCACAACGGCGTGACTGATAATTTGAGTAAGTAGTGGATAAAAAAATGTCTGTTGTGCATTCTGCACAGAAGAATAATAAGTCCAAAGATACATTTTTAAGAGGTTGTGAAGCTGAAAGTTGAAAGCTGAGTGCATCCTGCAGAGATACAATGCTGTCTCAGAAATGCAAGATAACTGCAACCAGCAGCAGTATACAGATAAGGTCCGTGAAATGTGGAATAATGTCCACGTGACAAGGGCAGCTGTCAGAATCTTTTGTATTTAATTTAACTATAAAGGAAGAAAGAACTCAGGTGCTTGGTTATATCCTCTTTAAGAGATGCTTTTTATGTTAATGAAAGTTGAAGTCCTTGGCTCAAGCACTCTTAATATTACTAATATTTGTGAGGTGAAGGAGGTCCTAGTATGACATGACCTTTCACAGCACAGAAGATGAGGTAGAGCTCTCCACAGACAGAGGATGACGTAGACCTCTCCACAGCAGAGAAGATGAGGTAGAACTCTCCACAGACAGAGGATGAGGTAGAAGTCTCCACAGACCGAGGATGAGGTAGAACTCTCCACAGACAGAGGATGAGGTAGAACTCTCCACAGAGGATGAGGTAGAACTCTCCACAGACAGAGGATGAGGTAGAGCTCCCCACAGACAGAGGATGAGGTAGAGCTCTCCACAGATGGAGGATGAGGAAGAACTCTCCACAGACAGAGGAGGAGGTAAAGCTATCCACAGAGAGAGGATGAGGTAGAGCTCTCCACAGCAGAGAAGATGAGGTAGAACTCTTCACAGACAGAGGATGAGGTAGAGCTCTCCACAGACAGAGGATGAGGTAGAGCTGTCCACCAATAGAGGATGAGGTAGAATTCTACACCGACAGAGGATGAGGTAGAACTCTCCACAGACAGAGGATGAGGAAGAACTCTCCACAGACAGAGGATGAGGTAGAACTCTCCACAGACAGAGGATGAGGTAGAACTCTCCACAGCAGAGAAGATGAGGTAGAACTCTCCACAGAGGATGAGGTAGAGCTATCCACAGACAGAGGATGAGGTAGAACTCTCCACAGAGAGAGGATGAGGTAGAGCTTTCCACAGACAGAGGGTGAGTTAGAACTCTCCACGGATGGAGGATGAGGTAGAACTCTCCACAGACAGAGGATGAGGTAGAACTCTCCACAGACAGAGGATGAGGTAGAACTCTCCACAGAGGATGAGGTAGAACTCTCCACAGACAGAGGATGAGGTAGAGCTCCCCACAGACAGAGGATGAGGTAGAGCTCTCCACAGACAGAGGATGAGGAAGAACTCTCCACAGACAGAGGATGAGGTAGAACTCCCCACAGACAGAGGATGAGGTAGAGCTATCCACAGACAGAGGATGAGGTAGAACTCTCCACAGAGAGAGGATGAGGTAGAGCTTTCCACAGACAGAGGGTGAGTTAGAACTCTCCACAGATGGAGGATGAGGTAGAACTCCCCACAGACAGAGGATGAGGTAGAACTCTCCACAGACAGAGGATGAGGTAGAACTCTCCACAGAGGATGAGGTAGAACTCTCCACAGACAGAGGATGAGGTAGAGCTCCCCACAGACAGAGGATGAGGTAGAGCTCTCCACAGACAGAGGATGAGGAAGAACTCTCCGCAGACAGAGGATGAGGTAAAGCTATCCACAGAGAGAGGATGAGGTAGAGCTATCCACAGAGAGATGATGAGGTAGAGCTATCCACAGAGAGAGGATGAGGTAGACCTCTCCACAGAGATAGGATGAGGTTGAGCTTTCCACAGACAGAGGATGAGGTAGAGCTCTCCACAGACAGAGGATGAGGAAGAACTATCCACAGACAGAGGATGAGGTAGAGCTATCCACAGAGAGAGGATGAGGTAGAACTCTCCACAGACAGAGGATGCGGTACAGCTATCCACAGAGAGAGGATGAGGTAGAATTCTCCACAGACAGAGGATGAGGTAGAACTCTCCACAGACAGAGGATGAGGTAGAACTCTCCACAGACAGAAGATGAGGTACAGCTCTCCACAAACAGAGGATGAGGTACAGCTCTCCACAGAGGATGAGGTAGAACTCTCCATAGAGGATGAGGTAGAGCTCTTCACAGACAGAGGATGAGGCAGAGCTCTCCACAGACAGAGGATGAGGTAGAGATCTCCACAGCAGAGAATATGAGGTAGAACTCTCCACAGCAGAGATGAGGTAGAACTCTCCACAGACAGAGGATGAGGTAGAACTCCCCACAGACAGCAGATGAGGTATTGCTGTCCACAGACAGAGGATAAAGTAGAACTCTCAACAGATAGAAGATGAGGTAGAGCTGTCCACAGACAGAGGATGAGGTACAACTCTCCACAGACAGAGAATGAGATAGAGCACTCCACAGACAGAGGATGAGGTAGAACTCTCCATAGAGGATGAGGTAGAACTCTTCACAGACAGAGGATGAGGCAGAGCTCTCCACAGACAGAGGATGAGGTAGAGCTCTCCACAGCAGAGAATATGAGGTAGAACTCTCCACAGCAGAGATGAGGTAGAACTCTCCACAGACAGAGGATGAGGTAGAACTCTCCACAGACAGCAGATGAGGTATTGCTGTCCACAGACAGAGGATAAAGTAGAACTCTCAACAGATAGAAGATGAGGTAGAGCTATCCACAGACAGAGGATGAGGTACAACTCTCCACAGACAGAGGATGAGATAGAGCGCTCAACAGACAGAGGATGAGGTAGAACTCTCCACAGACAGAGGATGAGGTAGAACTCTCTGCCAAGAAGAAACAGAGAAAGGCAAGGGAGATTTTAGTTTGTCTGTTTGTCCCAGTAGCAAAGGGAACTTAGTTCCTTGATTGTTTTTGTTAAAAAAATGTTGTGGCCCTTCTAATTGGGTGAGATGATTGTAGAGGTACTTTCCAAATGGTGCATTGTATGATGACAGAATAATGGAGGGGGCTTACGTGTAGATAATATTCCTTTGGTAACTAGCTTGGCAAGGCAGAAGAATTTCCTAACTAGTAATTGATATATAATGGTTGAAGGATATATATATATATATATATATATATATATATATATATATATATACATATATATATATATATATATATATATGTCACTAGAGGTACCTACATTTCTAATAACTGTATCAGTTTTAAGCAATGTTCTATTTATATGGTAATCAATATAGATTTGTTTCCCATAAGTAACTACACAATGTTTTTGACATTAAGCTTAATGCCCCTGGCAGTACACCACATATGTTCTACCAAGCCCCTCTTGGAGGGGATATGAGTGTCCACTAGGGAGGCACTAAATAGTACTTTGTTTACAGTCATTGGCAAACTCAGTTAGCTGCACACCCTTGGCATCTATTTTTATGTTAGAGAGGTAGATGCTGAAGAGGAAGAGGCACAAAATAGAGTTTGAGGGACATTACTAATGTCTCACCTTTTAGATGAGAAAGTACCTCTGAGTCTTTGTGTGTGTGTGTGTGTGTGTGTGTGTGTGTGTGTGTGTGTGTGTGTGTGTGTGTGTGTGTGTGTGTGTGTGTGTTTGTGTGTATGTGTGTGTGTGTATGACAAAAAATAAACTTGAGAACCAAACTGAAGATGTCACATTCATGTGGAAAGTCCCAGTCAACACACTATACATGGAAAACTAATCCAAAATGATAATGCTTTAATCCACATAAAACAAACGGTCAAGCACTTTCATCCCGTAACCAATGGAACTTCATCAGAACCTTTACTACAACAGTTCTATCAGTTGAAATACCCTTCAAACTCATTACAGAGGGACCGAGCTAGTAAAGATGTGCAGCAGGTAAGGGTGATAAAGGATAATGAGGGAAACATACTCACAAGCGAGGAGAGTGTGTTGAGCAGATGGAAAGAGTACTTTGAGGGGTTGATGAATGAAGAGATTGAGAGGGAGAGAAGGTTGGATGATGTGCGGATAGTGAATCATGAAGTGCAATGGATTAGCAAGGAGGAAGTAAGGATAGCTATGAAGAGGATGAAGAATGGAAAGGCTGTTGGTCCAGATGACATACCTGTGGAAGCATGGAGGTGTTTAGGTGAAATGGCAGTGGAGTTTTTAACCAGATTGTTTAATGAAATCTTGGAAAGTGAGAGGATGCCTGAGGAATGGATAAAAAGTGTTTTGGTACAGATTTTTAAGAATAAGGATGATGTGCAGAGCTGTAGTAACTACACAGGGATTAAACTGATCAGTCACAGCATGAAGTTATGGGAAAGAGTAGTGGAAGCTAGGTTAAGAAGGGAGGTGATGATTAGTGATCAGCTGTATGGTTTCATGTCAGGAAAGAGAACTACAGATGCGATGTTTGCTTTGAGAGTGTTAATGGAGAAGTACAGAGAATGTCAGAAGGAGTTGCATTGTGTCTTTGTGGATTTAGAGAAAGCATATGACATGGTGCCTAGAGAGGAGTTGTGGTATTGTATGAGGAAGTCAGGAGTGTCAGAGAAGTATGTAAGAGTGGTACAGGATATGTACGAGGGTAGTGTGACAGCAGTGAGGTATGCTTTGGGAGTGACGGATGCGTTTAAGGTGGAGGTGGGGTTACATCAAGGTTCAGCTCTGAGCCCTTTCTTATTTGTAATGGCGATGGACAGGTTGACAGATGAGATCAGACAGGAGTCCCTGTGGACTATGATGTTTGCAGATGACATTGTGATCTGTAGTGAGAGTAAGGAACAGGTGGAGGAGACCCTGAAGAGGTGGAGATATGCTCTAGAGAGAAGAGGAATGAAGGTCAGCAGGACTAAGACAGAATATATATGTGTGAATAAGAGGGAGGATAGAGGAATGGTGAGGATGCAGAGAGTAGAGATGGCGAAGGTGGATGAGTTTAAATACTTGGGATCGACAGTTCAGAGTAATGGTAGTGTGGAAGAGAGGTGAAGAAGGGAGTACAGGCAGGATGGAGTGGGTGGAGAAGAATGTCAGGAGTGATTTGTGACAGACGAGTACCAGTAAGAGTGAAAGGGAAGGTCTACAAGAGGGTAGTGAGACCAGCTATGTTATATGGGTTGGAGACAGTGGCATTGACAAAAAGGCAGGAGTCACAGCTTGATGTGGCAGAGCTGAAGATGTTAAGATTTGCACTGGGTGTGATGAGGATGGACAGGATTAGGAATAAGTATATTAGAGGGTCAGCCCAGGTTGGAAGGTTTGGAGACAAAGCCAGAGAGGCAAGATTACGTTGGTTTGGACATGTGCTGAAGAGGGATGCAGAGTATATTGGGAAAAAGATGCTAAGGATGAAGCTGCCAGGTAACAGGAAAAGAGGAAGACCTAAGATAAGGTTTATGGATGTGGTGAGAGAGGACATGCAGGTGGTTGGTGTGACAGAGAAAAATGCAGAGGACAGGAAGAAATGGAAACAGGTGATCTGCTGTGGCGACCCCTGACGGGAGCAGCCGAAAGAAGAAGATTTATGTAAAGGAGAAAGCAAAACTAATTAATACAAAAAGAGCAGCACCAAAGATATTTGTAGAGAAATACAGAAAAAGTAATCAGGACATGGAAAACTTTACAAAACAAAATAAGACAAAGAGGAAAAGTAGAAAAAGAGATCAGTAATGGAGACGTTAAAGAAATAGAAACTGAGGTTATGGAGTATCTGTGAAGTGAAGGACTCAGTGTAGAAAATCTAACTCAGAAAGCACCACAGCAGGATAGAGCAAAAGATATGCAAATTAAGGAGAAACCAGCAGAACGGGAAGCAACTGGTCAGTTGCCATATAATATATTTTGGAGCCTTCCACAGGAAACCAGTATAAACATGCACTTGAAGCTGGACAGCAAGGGAAGGAACAGGAAGCTGTGGAAACTCTGACGCAGTCAATGTTGAGGAGTGATAGGCCAGTGAGTTCCCATATAACAGAGCAACGGATGGCACAGGATGAAACTGAAGATAATGTGACACAGGAAGATGCTACAGAACTTTCTATAGAATGCCCGCAGGAAATAGAAAAGAAAAAATGTGCCCTCAGTCTAAAAGAAACAGAGCTAAGAGAAGACTTGCTTCATTTAATATACATAGATAGACATATGAAGATCAATGAAAGAAATAGACTGCAGAAGGCCAATAAAACCCAAAAAGTCAGAAGTTTGATAAAACAAATGAACACAGTAATTACAACTGTCCATAGCAATCCATGTGATATAACAGAAGTAAACAGGATATATTACTGTGCAGCTAAATTATTAACAGATAAAATTCTACCACAAGAACACAGGATAGTGAGGCAAAGGAAGGGGAGAAATCTTATACCATCATGGAAGTATCGAACAGAGAAAACTATAAAGCAATTACGACAAGGAGCATCACTGTTAGAAGAACATGGAAGAGGAAACAGATCAAGAAAGTTAGACTATAAAAGCAATACGCAGTATTATAACAGATCAGGATTTATCGTGCACTATCACGCATAATGAATTAAAAATATCACCACAGGCAGAAAAACTTAGAAGATACACAGATAAATACAAAGGAAAAGTACAAAATAAGCAATTTATTGATGACCCAAAAAAGTTTTATAGAGAACTGGGAACAAGGTAAAAGGAATTGAAAAAACACTAAAAAGGAAATAGATACATTTTGAAGTATTTATGAAAATCATGTGGAATATAACAAAGATGCTAAATGGATAGAAGAAGTAAAAGAAAGAATAAGAAGTTTAAAGGTAAATGATATGAAATGGGATGAAGTAACAGCCAGAGAGATTGAAACAAAGTTAAGAAAAGACTCTACCTGGAAAACCCCAGGCCCAGATGCAGTACCTAACTTCTGGTTAAAGTATTAACATCTTTGCACAAAGATTTTAGCCATGAATAAGAACTATTTATATGAGCACGTTAAGCAGACACCAACCTGGCTAACTAAAGGAAAACAACGCTCTTACTTAAAAGTGAACCTGCAATCCACCCTACAAATTATAAGCCAATAACTTGCCTTCTGACAACATATAAACTATACATTGGAATTGATACTGACAGAGTTTATAGTCATTTAGAAGAAAACTCAATTATAACAATAGAACAAAAGAAGAATAAAAGAAAATCATATTTAATAAAGCATCTTTTGTTAACTAAAGTCGTAGTGAAAAACTGTAAAAAGGGGAAGAATCTAAGTATGGCATGGACTGACTACAAAAAAAGCATTTGACAGTATCCCACATTCATGGATAGAAGAGTGCTTAAAATGTATAAGATACACCCTACACTGATAAACAACATCACAGCAACCATGAAACAGTGGCAAACCACTTTGCAGTTAAGCCATGATAAAGGACAAATTATTATTCCAGGGATAAAAATCCAAAGGGAGGTATTCCAGGGTGACTCTGTCACTGTTGCTTTTTTGCCGTGCCCTTAAGCCATTAAGAGGTCATGGCTATAATTTGGCTCCCAGAAAGCAACAAAGTGTAAAGACTTCTAATCTTCTCTTTGTCGATGATTTAAATCTGTTTATCTCATCAGATGAGGAACTGAAAGTACAACTGCAAGTAAATAATATGCAAACGCAACCTTTAAAGCAGGAAAGCTGCAGAACCAAGGAAACACCAGCTTGGGACAACAATGTGTTGTAAAAAAACTTGAGCAAGAGGGAGTGTATAAATATCTGGGAACTGATGAATGATCACCAATAAAACATGAGCAAATGCAAATAGGAGTTAGCAAGGAATATTTAGAAGACTTAAGTTAATCCTGAAAACTGCATTGACATCTAGGAACAAATTTCAAGCTATAAACCAATTTGCTCTGCCTGTCCTGACTTACAGTTTTAGAGTGACTGATTGGCCCCAAAAGGCAGTTGACAGATTAGACAGGAAAACAAGAAGGGTGCTTCATGCTCATCAAATGATTTATAAAACTCAGTACATACCAAGATTATATATTTCCCATTCCGAAGGAGGTATGGGCCTACTTGAAATTGATTACATGCACAGATCTGCAATTGTGGAACTGCAAACATATCTGCTGACCTCACAAGATCCAAATATAGTGAAAGTTTTGAAACATGAGGAGAATAAATCTAAGATTACTTCACTTCTTAGTCTAGCAGAAGCATAGATAGTAAGGTGGGAAAGGAAATCAAACCAGAAGTATATACAAATCAGGCAGAAAATGAATGTGCCAAAAAACAAAAGAAAGAATATAAGGTGAAGGATCAGATGAGAAGCCAAGAGATGTGGAAAATGCATTAATATAGTTGCAAGTATAGAAAACTCCTGAAAGAACCTCATGTTGATCAGGATCGAATGCATGAATGGCTAAGGAGAGGTGAATTCAATCTAAAAGATGAAAGGGTAATATTGGTGGCCCAAGACAGTGGGCTACATACACATTGGCTTACAAAGTCCATTGAACATGTGGGAGAAACAGACAAATGTAGGTTTTGTAAAACAGAGTTGGAAACAGTCACACAGCTTGCTGCTGGTTGTGATATACTAATGGCAGAAGGACTGTATACTGAAAGGCAAGACTGTTGCACTGTAGATTGTGCAAACATAATATTGAAGTAGCTGAAAAACACTGGAAACATGAGCCACAAAGCATCATAGAAAATTATGAGGTTTACATCACATGGGACCACCCATTACCAACAATTCAAAAGATGTGAGAAAACCAGATATAGTGATGCATGAAAAGAAGACAAAATTAGCACTGATCATTGAAATCGCTACACCCAGTGATACAGTGTCTTGTGTACAGAGGGACATAAAGTCATAAAATATCAGGATTTGCAGGCAGAAACGAGAGCCATGTGGAAGAAAGCTACACAGACAGTTCCAGTAGTAGTAGGAGCAACTGGTCTTATAAAAAAGAATCTGCAATCATATTTAGATATGTTACCAGTACATGTAACTCCATGCAAATTGCAGAAGGAGTAATTACTGGGTACATTGCTGGTGCCGTGAAGAGCACTTCTGTCTGACATCAAGATTGAAACAATACTAATTTCATGAAATTTAATGATACTTTGACTAAAGAATGGGGTCCATTCTAGCCATGGTATTAGAAACCCAAAAGATTTGGAGAAATTAAAAAGAAATATATTCATAAAGTAACAGAAAGCATTACAACAACTAAGCCAACACAGGAATGGAGAAAGGAGATTTCTCTCAATAGGGATGACTGCAATTAGGGGTGCAGAGGAATGGCAGGAGGGATCAGGAATTTACTGAAGAAAACTGGCAAATGAACCAATGCATTGGGAGCAAATAATTAAAGGAAAGGCAATAGAATGGGAAAAGGCCGAGAATACATTTGGAATACAGGCTAGAGACTGCCTTCCCTATCGGGGATTTATATCAGAGTACAGACAAATAGAAAAGGATAGGGGAATCCTATGTGAAAGGCTTGCTATGGTAGAGTTTTTAATTGAATCTAGAACAGAAGCTGCTGTTAAAGAGAGAATTAGTAGGACATATAAAAGACTGCATGATAACTATAGGAATCGATCAGAGGTATTTAGAAAGGATTGGGAAGAGACTTTGGATAAGCAATTCACAAAGAAACAATGGAGGGATATATTTATGGCTCACAAATATGCAACAAAGTCTAGAAGATTTAGGATTTTATCTTGGAAGTATTTGCATGGGGATCTTTATAGCCCAAGAAGACTCCAAAGAATTTTTCATCAGGTAGATTGCAAATGTTGAAAGTGTGATGGGTTAGAAATAGATAATTGGGAACATATTTTTTGATGTGTAATGAGTTGCCAGGCTTTAAAAATTTCATACAGACTACTTTATCAGAAATACTGGGTGAGAAAATCAGTATGTAACTATGGAAATGATTTTTTGAGCTGGGATTCAGGATCTGGATTGTCTATACATAATAAGGCCTTGCTAAGTTTAATTCTAGTGGCTGCCAAAAACAACAATTACTAGAAAATGGAAATCAAAGTCTAAACCAGACGTATTTTAAGTAGTTTATATACAATTGGCGTAAGTACTGGTGCCATTCAAAGGGGATCCAATGCCTGTCAGCCTGGGATGACATGCTCGACAAGCCACGGTGCTTCGCTAGGGACGGCTTGCACCTGTCACCCCTGGGCTTTTGGATATTGGCAAAGGCTCTTGCTACCCCCATAGTGCCTTTTTTAGGCAAGGCTCAAAAGACAAACCCACCTCCATAGGTATCACAAGGGATAAGAAACTAAGAGTAATGCTACTCAATGCCAGAAGTCTAAACCTCAAGATGCACGCACTCGAAACTCTCCTTAGCATGGAGAACATCGATATCTGTGCAGTAACAGAAACTTGGTTCAAGGCTCCCGAGAGCACCCCAGCACTACCAGGTTATACCTCATACCATGTTTTTCAGCCCTAAAACTTGGACCGAACCACAAAAGGAGGGGGAGTATCAATATTTGTCAAAGATACCCACACCTCCAGGTTGGTGGCACAGCACGAAGCATCAGAGACTATCCATGTGCAACTAACAGTGGGTAAAACTGCCTTCCAGTTTATAGCCTGCTACAGACCACCCTCCCAAACCCAGGAACCCCACTCGGCCTTCCTGAGAACACTGGAAAATATGAAGGTCTCTCCAAACACCATTATATTGGGTGACTTCAACTACCCAAACATAGACTGGGAGCATTACTCTAGCTCCAACACCCTAGCCCAAAGTTTCCTAGAATTTATAAACTCAAATACTATGGAACAACTTGTTACCACTCCCACAAGAGGGGAAAACATATTGGACCTGATCATCACCAACATGGGGACTCTATGCTCCAGACCAGAAGTGTATCCCTCACTGGTAAGATCAGACCATAAACTAATCTCACTGGATATTCACATCCCGACCCCACCCCCTGCCCAGAAAACCACAGTGAAAAACTTCTCTAAAGCAAATTTCACACTCCTCAAAACTGAGGTGGAATCCTTCAAAGCCCCTGGGACTGTGGAAAATACGGCCCAGACCACAGAATCCTTTATAAACGCATTCTATGAGCACCTTCAGGAATGCATGGATCATGCAATCCCAAATAAAACCAAGACCCAATCCTCCAAAGGCAGACGTCCTGTCTGGTGGACCCCAGCCATAAACAAACTATACAATAGAAGGAGGAAGCTACTACATGATAGAGCAAAATTCCAAAAAGGGAAGGCATCTCTGATCAGTATTAGCAAAAAACTATGGGCACTCATAAAATCGTCTAAGGCCAGCTTTGAGAGAAAAATTGCGCAGGACACTAAGGATAATCACAAGGCTTTCTTTAGTTATGTTAGGAACCTGGGTGGGAATTCCCAGATATGCTCAGAATTAGTCCAAAATGACAAAAATACACCGAACCCACAGACATTGCCAACATCCTAGCTGACAGGTTCAGCGCAAACTCCCCCCCCTCCCCACCAAAAGGGCAAATATCTATCCCAGCAGAGTGCCTCCCCCCTGACATCTCAGATTCTCAGGTAAGAGCCGCCCTCTCCAAAGCAAAAAACACAGCATCAATGGGACCAGACGGTGTCCCAGGCTGCGTCCTACATGAACTCCAAGAAGAGCTAAACTGAAACATAAAACTACTGTTCAATCTCAGCCTTAGTACAGGATATGTACCCAAAGAGTGGCGTACAGCAACAGTGGTCTCTCTCCACAAAGGTGGTGCTTCAATGGATCCTGGAAACTATCGCCCCATAAGACTGACTAGCTTGGTCTGCAAAGCTATGGAAAGGATCATCATGGACCTCATAAATAAAGATATTGGGGACCTACAGACACTGGATCCTACCCAGTTTGGCTTTGTTAAGGGCAGATCCTGTCTCTTAAACCTGGTCAATTTCTTTGAAACAGTCACCAAGGCCAATGACGAGGGGAAGGTGGTCCACACAGCCTACCTGAACCTCGCAAAAGCCTTTGATACAATACCCCACTCAGGCATTATAGATAAGCTCACCAGCTTAAATATAAACCCCTATGTCACTAGATGGGTTGCAAACTGGCTCAAGGACAGAACCCACATGGTTAGAATTGCAGGAGCCATGTCAGACTCCAAACCAGTTACAAGCGGCGTCCCACAAGGCTCAGTCCTGGGACCTCTCTTGTTCGGTATATATTTCTTGGAGGTACAGGCCAACACGGAAGGACTGTGGCTGACCAAGTTCGCAGATGACTGCAAACTGGGCGCCATAATCGACTCTCCAGCCGACACAAGCATCCTCCAAAAGGGCCTCATAGAAACAGACAACTGGTGCCAGAGCCATGGCCTCAAGCTAAACGCCAGAAAGTGTATAGTCATCCCCTTTGGCAAAAACAAAGTGCCCACAAATTACCACATAGGTGGTAATCCATTAAGTACAGAAGAAGTAATTAGGGACCTAGGGACCCAAGTTGATAGCAATCTCTCATTTGACAACTACGTGGCCACAGTGGTTAGAAAAACATTTTATATAGCCCACCTAATCATGAAGGGATTCACATCTAGATCAGGGGAGGTCATTGTGCCTCTTTACTCATCCCTCATCAGGCCCATAACTGAGTACAATGCCCCTTTGAGGGTGTACCTTACTCTACTCAGTGGCATACCGCCTGCTCAGAGGCGATCTGTGCCTGACGTATAAAGCCATGTCCAACCCGGAATTAATGGACATGCTGCACCTCAGAAAATCCAAATCCCATCGAGCTACGCGCTCGAGAGACTTGAACCTCAGCACTGAAATAAATAGGACATGCTGGAGGGACAGATTCATAACCTAGAGGCTCCCGTCACTCTGGAATAAAATCCCAGTCCAGGTTAGGCAGAGTCCCTCATTGACTCTCTTCAAGAGGAATCTTGATGAGTGGATGGGAGATCGTAGGTTTACCCCGGGTATCACTTCTGTGTCACTGTTAGACAGAGGCACAGTATACTAACCTCGAAAAAGGGCATAGCAAAATAAATTTAAAATGGGTGGCGAAAGCCAAACACACTCTGGCTAGGCTTATAAATGCCCTAGGGCAGATAGCCTAGTATGAACCTATGAACCTATGAACCTAGTAACAGAGATAAAAGAACTGGAGGTAGGATCTTTAGAAAAGGGTAGGAACAGATTTCCTAGAAAGAACTGGGAACTGTAGGAACAATACATGCAGAATAATGTTTTGGAGGAGGAATGAGGTGTACGGGAAGGCAGGAATTGAGTGAGCTCTGTAATGTTCGATTGACAATGATGTACAGAAGACTGTATGTGATGTGTAGTATTTGTAACTCAGAATATATATTGTTTTCATTTATATAAACGTGTGATTGCTTATGTTATAAGTGATAATTCAATAAAGATATTAAAAAAAATCTGTTCCACAATTTTCCAACTTACACAGTCTGGCAGTTATGGCAGAAGATTGAGGCAAAGGGTTGCTAACAAGTTGTTTTCTGTCTTCCAGGGTTTGATTCCCTCAGGCTTCTCTTGCCCACCGTGTGAACATGAGCAAGTCACTTAACTAGACAGTGCTTTGGGGGATTTGGGAATTTGGGCTAGGCTCCTCAATGGTCTCCTGGTCTGTGTGCCTAATAGCTACCTATGAGCATCCCCTATGAACATGTTGGTGAAGCTAATAGGATGATAGTTGCCAGCGTCTGTGATGGAGCCATCCATGTGGAGTGACACCATGAAACCCTTGTCCAGAGATGAGTTATACACCTTGTGGATAGAATCAAGCTGAAAAGGTTTAGGAGGGTTCAGCAATGTTGTACTTTGTACTGACTAGCAGACAGCCTATTACATTGTCTGGGCACATAGAACTATTGCTTATGGTTTTAGACAGAGCTTGTATGATTTAGTACATAGTAATTTTAGAGGGAGGGGAGTTTAGTGAGTCTTGTGAGGGAACGTAGCAGCAAGTGGAAGGGGTGAAATTGGACCTGAATTTGTCGGTTAGGACACTGGCTATAGCTTGTGGATCAGAACAGGAAGTGCCATTTGATCGGAGCATGCTGAATTGTTGGGTGTAAATTCTAATACTACTGATATAGTTAACAAAGGCCTTAGGATTATGCTTGGTGTAGGTAATTCATATATTGCCTTAGACTTGCTAAATGTATGCTTGAGT
Organism: Protopterus annectens; assembly: GCF_019279795.1. Taxonomy (NCBI): domain Eukaryota; kingdom Metazoa; phylum Chordata; order Ceratodontiformes; family Protopteridae; genus Protopterus; species Protopterus annectens. The sequence goes on from NC_056744.1 coordinate 1,815,167,681, forward strand.
CATTGTTGGCTCTTGTAAGAGAATCTTTTATATGAAACAAGTAGTTCTTTCTTTTTACTACAGCGTTTATTTGGAAGTTCTGCCATATGGATTTATTTTTGAATTTCACAGTACACTTACACCAGATGGGAATGAAGTTGTTAATACCCTGGTTTAAATGGACATATCTATCAGACATATAAGTAGCAGCCTTAGTGAGGGGGTCAGCAGAGGAGGGATATCAGATGGTTATGTAGCAGCCTTAGTGAGGGGGTCAGCAGAGGAGGGATATCAGACATGTAGCAGCCTTAGTGATGGGGTTAGCAGAGGAGGGATATCAGATGTATATGTAGCAGCATTAGTGATGGGGTCAGCAGAGGAGAGATATCAGATATATATGTAGCAGCCTTAGTGAGGGGGTTAGCAGAGGAGGGATATCAGACGTATATGCAGTAGCCTTAGTGACGGGGTCAGCAGACGAGGGGATGCTTTGGAATGTCTTCAGGCTGTCAGTTGTATTAGTTGGATTTTGGAGTATCTTTGTATATAGTAGAGGCATTGGGTAGGATGGGACTAGCTTTTAGCGATAACATCAATGGTCAGATGGTCAGATTGGTTCAGGGAAGGAGGGACGTTATTAGGGGTGTGAGAGAAGGTAACATTTGTAAGGACAAGGTCAAGAATGTTGTCACCTCTGGTGAGAACTTGGACTGTTTGCTTTTGGGCATTAATACTGATAAAAGGAAGTGATGGGCAGTTTTTGTTTGTTATGTAAGATTTTCATTTAACATTTAGGTAATGGGATAAATGAGTATGGATTGATACGTATATTATTTAATTTATAGAAGTTATTATCACATCATCAGTTGACATTACTGGTGATCTGTAGTTAGAGATAACATAGTAATTGACTTTATTTAGTGTGACTAAGATATCCAGGAGTTCCAGTTTGGTATCATGAGGGACTTGTGGGTTAGATGATAGAGGAGCAGAAAAATGCAGATACTTCTCTGCCAGTTCCAGATGGTCTGAATAAGTGATAGGTGCACTACCCTGGCATGGAGAGAGAGCTGTCAGTACACTAAAACCAAGCTTCAATAAGTACACATGTATGTAAATTTTATTTATTATGTATTTATTTATTTTATTTTACATTTGTTAGCTGGGAATATCCGACTGAGCTGAGGAACCCTTTTTCAGCGGAGGCCCTGGTAGAAAAGCTACAAATATTATACAATTATCATATAATAAAAGCAATTAAAACAGCAGACAATACATAATACTTACAATACAAAAAACAGATATTAATAATATGTCCTAAGAGAATAAGAAATATTAACATAAGATGTTATAATGCAATACAGATCATATTGAAAGTTGCAGTTAGGGAGGACATCTACTACTGAATGTTACTCAAAGGCGTAAGCAGATTAGGTTAAATAGACAGTTGAGGGACTAGTTAAGGGGAGGATAGAGTGAGCTTCTGAGAGGAAAAGTAGAGAGCAGGAGGTTGATTGTCATTTGGATGGTCTCATCACTGGACAATTTGTGTTCAGGACTCTTGACATTATGCTGTGCTATCTTAATGTAAATCAGATTAGAATTTGCTGTATTGAAATATCCAAGTGAGGGACCGTGCCTAAAAAAGATACTCTGAGAGTAGCAAATGTTTTTTATTCAATATGTGGGATCCCTGAGGAAAGATATGTAGGCCTTGTCTAGCAAAGCAGCCTGACCTGTTGGTAGTCCCTTTTCCTGCTGACAAACATTGGACTCCCTGACATTATACCACTTAGTTACTGAATTGTTGAAGTTACTTGTTTTGTTTTGAAATTGTAGCATCATTCTTGGAGATGGTGATATAAGATGGCAAGATACTGCTCAAGCCAGTATATGTCTCCAGAATGAATATCATGTCTCGTTTAATTGACACATGATTAATCAAGCTAAAACAATCCTACAACACATACCAACATTTTTGCACCCCCACTCCCTCAAGCTATATATACTTTTACACAAATTCAGCGAAAAGAGAGAAAGTGAGCAAAAATGTAACACTACTCGCCTTCTTTCAGTCTAACTTTGATTAGCACCAAACCAGTCATGTTCTGATTATAAAATTTTGAGAATTCCTTAACTAGACATCGGCAAACTGTTAAAATTGGTCCTATGTTTGTACTGTATTGCTTTTCTCCTGGCTCTCTCCTGTTGAGGAGACCTTGGCTAACTGGGATTAACCCAGTTAACATAATAAATAAATAAAATTGCATTTGGGTCGTACGTTATATACCCCTATGAGTTTCAGTAAAGTCACTTTTCCAGGTCAAACTCAAAGTAAACTTAGTCATTCAAGACTACACGTGTCAACCTGAATTAAATTATAAGTATCAGCTCACCATGTGAGTACAGATAAAGCACAGGATACAACAAATACAACATTAAGACAGATCGAGTAAAGGAATTCGAGACTAATGACTATGCCAAGAATGTAAGAAAAAAGCTACCCCCCATGTAGTCATATAAACACTGTGCAGTAGCAACATGACAGGTAAGGTTGGTTATTGCACATGAACTAAAGTTGTCACTCTTTATGTATATTACATAAAGCAAGTAACAGGCAATTGTATTTGAATATAAATTTATAACTAAATAAATATTGTGCATTCCAAACAAGACATTGTTAAGTTAGTTTGTAGTGGGGCCAGTAGGGCTGGTGTCTGAGTTAATAAGTCTCATCACTGTTGGGTAGAAGCTGTTAATGAATCTGGAGGTTCTACAGCGAAGTCTGAGTTAATAAGTCCCATCACTGTTGGGTAGAAGCTGTTAATGAATCTAAAGTTGTACAACGAAGTCTGAGTTAATAAGTTTCATCACTGTTGGGTAGAAGCTGTTAATGAATCTGGAGGTTCTACAGCGAAGTCTGAGTTAATAAGTCCCATCACTGTTGGGTAGAAGCTGTTAATGAATCTGGAGGTTCTACAGCGAAGTCTGAGTTAATAAGTCCCATCACTGTTGGGTAGAAGCTGTTAATGAATCTGTAGGTTCTACAGCTAAGTCTGAGTTAATAAGTCTCATCACTGTTGGGTAGAAGCTGTTAATGAATCTGGAGGTTCTGCAGCGAAGTCTGAGTTAATAAGTCTCATTACTGTTGGGTAGAAGCTGTTAATGAATCTGGAGGTTCTACAGCGAATACTGTGGTACCGCCTGCCTGATGACAGTTGAGCAAATCCGGCGTGTGCAGGATGCGAGGAGTCATTAAGTATTTTGTGGGCTCTTTTGAGCTCCTTGCTGTGAATAGCTCTTGGACTGATGGTAGACTAGTGCTCATGATTTTCTCAGCAACTCTCACCACTCTCTATCTTCCTTTCAGCGACTGTACAGTTCCCAAACCAAAGTGAAGTTACAGGTGAGAAGGATCTCAGTAGCTCCTCTGTAGAAGGAGGAGAGCACAGTAAGTTGGAGCTTTTCTCTTTTCAGCCTTCTCAGAAAGTTGTGTATGGGCCTTTTTGACCAACTGACCAGTAATGACAGTCCAAGAGAGATCCTCTGAAATGTACACACCTAGAAATTTTGTAGTTTTAACCCTTTCCACCTCTTCACCATTAATCTTGAGCGATGAGTGGGCAGTTGACCTTTTCATGAAGTCAATGATAATTTCCTTTGTTTTATTAACATTCAGGTCTAGGTTGTTTGTCACACACCAGTCGATCAGAGAGTTGACCTCGTCTTTGTACACAGTTTCATCCTCTCCTTTGATAAGGCCCACGACCATGGTGTTATCTGCAAACATGACGATATGACTGGAGCTGTGTTTTGCAAAACAGTCGTGGGTAAGGATGGTGAACAGCAGCGGGCTGAGTACACATCTCTGAGGAACACCGGTGTTGAGAATTATGCACCCCCGAGGTGTTATTTCCTCCACATGTCCTCTGTGGTCGGTTGATCAGGACATCTAAGATCCAGTTACAAAGGTGTTTCTTAATTCCAAGGTTGACTATCTTACTGGTAAGTTGCATCGGAACCACAATATTAAATGCCAAATTGAAGTCTATGAACATCAGCCTTACACAGCTGTTCTTTCCCTCTCAATGGTCAAGTGAAAGAAAATGCCACTGATATGGCATGAGCTGTGGATGTGTTTGCCTGATAAGCGAATTGCAGAGGATCAAAGGTTGATGGTAAAATTGCTGACAGGTGCTTTTAGCAATCCTCTCAAAACATTTCATGACTTTAGAAGTTAAAGCAACTGGTCTGCAGTCATTTCGAAAAGAGGGTTTGGCTGTTTTTGGGAAGAGGGTAATATTTGTTACCTTGAGGGAAGAGGATACTTTTTCTAGAGCAAGGGAGGTGTTGAAAATATCCGTCATAACTGAGCAGAGTTGATCTGCACATCTTTTTAGTACTTTACTCAGTATATTGCCTAGTCCAGCAGCCTTCCTGGAGTTCACTTTCTTTAGCTGACCTCTCACTTCCTAAGAGTTAAGACTGAGCACCCCCTTATTCCTGGCAGTGGATAACCTAGTTGCAGGCAAGTTATTTTTCTCTTCAGATCTACAGAAGAAGTTCAGCATGTGCAGGAATTCAACACTGTCTTCACACTGAGCTGCCCTGGTTTTATAATCGGTGATCTGTTGTATCCCTTGCTAAAGACTCCTAGTGTCCTTCATGTCCTCAAAGCGATTCTGTACCTCCTTCCATACTCCCTCTTAGCCTCTTTAATGCCTCTTTTTAAATTTGCTCTGGCTTCACTTACATCTTCCTTGTCTTTTGACCTGAATGCTGCATCCCTTGCCTTCAGGAGTTCATAGACTTTACTAGTGAGCTAAGGCTTTTGGTTTCCTCTAATTGTGATACGTTTGGTGAAAGATATGTCATCAACACACTTGAGATGTATGCCATTACTGATTCAGTGTAGTCATCCATGTTTACCTGTTGGTCTGATGTGGCTGCCTCTCTGAATTCATCCCAGCAGGTACTTTCAAAACAATCCTGGAGAAATTCTAGTGCCCCCTCATGCCAAACCCTGATCTGCTTCATAGTGGGTTTTTCTCTAATCAGAGCAGGTTTTCCCTGAAACAGAGATGGGTTTACAGCTGGCTTCATCTGTTTGACAAGCTTCCACTACTTATTTCAGAATAACAGCTTGTTTCAGTAGTACTCCTGACCCAAGACCATCAAGCAGTTCATGTGCTGTGCAGTAAACCGGGGAAGGAAATGATTGGCCAAAGCCCAATGGCTATAATGTTGGGTGAGACGAACTGCTAGTCAGAGGTATTGTGTATGGTGTCTCAGGCCCTGGTGGAAACTGAGGTTTACAACACACACAGCCATCAAGCAAAGAGAAACAGCCCAGTATCCTGCAGTGGGATTTGGTGCAATATATGCTTCAGATGAGGAGACATAATCCTGGCCCTGCAATGCAACCTCTGAGTGCCTGACACTTAACCATTAATTAGTCAGTATGGAGTCATGGACAGATGCCCTTAAACCTGAGAGTGGCAGCACAGAATAACAAATATATTTGAAAAAATATTCAGAGTAGAGTTTTAATGGGGCAGTCAGCTCAGGTGGTTAACAATATGAGTTGCTTTTGAGCTTTTTATATCACATGACAAACTATCTGGCAGAAGGAGACTATGGGTCTATCTTGTCTGCTCATGTGGTACAGACAGCTTCTAGGAGCTGCCTCTTTTCATCCCATTCCTTGAGGAATCCTGTAATACTTTGAAGGAATCACCTAGCTTAGCTGCTTCTACCACCCATTCCAATACCTGATTCCATGCATCAACCACTCTCTCTGTGAAAAAGTACTTACACATATCAAGATTAAACTGTGTTCATTTAACCTGCTGGCCTTGCACCCACCTTCCTGCCCCTCTAATGGTAATCCTATGACATTTACCAATAGTTTCCTGTATAGCCATGTCGTATGCACCCATTCCTGTTCTTTACCAATCAAAAAGGTTGAGCTTCTTTAGCCCCTCCTCATATTGTAAATGTTTTCACTGCACTAACCTAGTTGCTTTTCCCTGTACTGGTTTCAGCACTGCAGTCTTTCACTTCCTTAAGGCCACCAGAATGGCAAACTATATTCCAAGTGTAGCCTGAGCAGTGCTTGATAAAGGGGCAGTGTGACTTCCCTATGTCTGGATTCCACCCCATATATGATATGGGCAGAATGCAGAAATATGAAAGGGATATAATATGCATCTATGTATTTTGTTGATCAGGTTACTCTCACTAGGCTAGTGGCCTCTTTACAGGGGAGACATGAGGTGATATTTATACTAGAAGGGGAAATGTGGCCAGGGTATTGGGAACTTCCTTTATTCTTTTTGATAGGTGCCATGGGAACTTTTGCATCCATCTGAGCTATCACCAACTCAAGCAGATGGGGCCTTACTTTAACATCTCATCTGCGGTACATCACACTCAAGAGTACAGCTGCCTTCTTATGGTGCAGTGCAAGTGTCAGGACCATCTACCTGTTGTGGGAATACCTTCTGCACCAAAGTGAGTGACTACCTGCTGTGCCATTGACACTGCATGTAGGTTTCTTCTGCCTGACAGGTTGTTTTTAGTTTCCCCAATACTAAATGCACAGCTCCTTTTTTTCATTCTGGATTCTTAGCTTTATCTTCCAGAAGCATGTTTTGTCCCTTGTTTTGTGTTTCTCAGGAGAAGCACTTTAATCCTGGATGGACGGAATTGAGCCTGCTACTTTTTTGGCTTGTCAAAATGCAGTTAGTCCCCTCTTCAGATTTGTCCCACATCTATCACCATCTCCTCATCTTGGTGTTGTTTGCAGAAAATGATGCAGCTTCCATGTCCTGTGTGAGGTTATAAATGATCACACTGAGAGTGGCAGGATCCAGGACCTACCCTACTACCCTAGGGGCAGTACTTGTTATACTGTCTCTGAGAGCTACCTGCTTGTCATGTACTGCACGCTGTTGTTCATCCATTTCTGTACCCAGCTACATGGTTTTCCACCCACATCTACCCTTGCATATTTGCACAGAGCTTGTGTGTGGAATCATATTTAACAAATGAAGAAAATTCCCATAAATCTCATTCACATGGTTGTCTTTACGTACCTCTCTTATGACTGAATCATAGCTCTGGATCATAGGTTCATAGGTGATATTAGGCTAACAATCCTAGGTGGGCCTGTTTTAAGTAGGTGGGCCCGTTTTAAGGCTAGTTATGCTGCACAAATGCATATGACAGATTTTGATGGAGTGGGGTTATTTTAAGAGGTATATGTAGGCTTGGGCATGGCTGATCAAGCATTTACTGACTGCCTCTGTCTATGAGAGACATAGGTGCCAGACCACTGGTCCACGTTACACTTAAATTGGGTTAGGGAAGAACTCTGCATCACATTGATACATTGATGGGGGAGCTATTCCAGAGAAGGGATAGTCTATGAAACATATATCTTTAACTCCAGCATGTCCTAATTATGTTGCAAATGAGATTTAGGTCCCTAGATCAGGTAATTTATAAAGTCGCGGTGGTACAGCAGTTGCGTTGTTCCCTCACAGCAAGAGGTTCTCCCGTTCGATTCTCAGCTAGTGTGCGGGGAGTGCCTTCTGTGTGGACTCTGCATATCCTCCCCACGGTTGCGTGGCCTCCGAAAGACATGCGTGAATGGGTGTTCCTTCGCTGAAGGTTGGGTGTCGGGCTGGCAACTCAGCACCATAAAAAATAATCTACTGCCGATCATTAGCGGACTGGAGTTCCACTGTGGCGACCCCTTACCAGGAAAAGACAAAAAGACAAAAAAAAAAAAGATCAGGTAATTTAGATGCTATTTCTTTTGTGGCTGTGGAACAGATGTATCAGGGTGAGATCAGAGCGTGCTTTGTAGGCCAGGCAGAGGTCTTCTCACAGCAGTCTGTAGGAGACCGAGTATAGGTTTAGGGCTTTGACACAGTCCACAAAGGACATGTTATTTAGTCTTTATAATATTTTTGTGAAAACCTCTGTGGATATACCGAAGAGATCATTGCACTTCATGACTGGTCTGCTAAGGGCAGAGTACAGCAGAACAATGACATCCCTGGACCTAGATGACATACCATTGCTTATAAGTTGCACAACATAGTATGATTTCCTTACTACTGGAGACACATGATGGTAAAAGACTAGGTTATTGTCTATATAAGTTCCCAAATCCCTGACTACTGAGTCTACTCTTAGGAGGTATATTATCAATGGAGTAGTTTCCAGGGGTAGCAGTCTTCCCAAAGAATAATTTATTATGCATTTCCTAACATAGAATGTTACACCGTGGCACTGGCACCATTCTTAGTCTGTGTCAGGCCTTCTTGGAGGGTACTTGTGTCATTGGTTTATTCTATGACTGTGCCTAGGCTGCAATTTTCTGCAAACTTCATCAGCCAGAGGCCCTTGATGTTGGCCCTGACTTCAGAGATGTAGATGTTTAAAAGGAGCCACAAGAGCTGTGAGCTTTGAGAGACTGCGCCAGTGACTGGCCTCTTTGTGGAGGGAAACTCCCCGATCCTAACTTCTTAGGTCCTATCTGTGAGCCATCTGGCTATTTAGTGGGTGACATAGGGGTTTATACCTAATTTCATGAGTTTGTCTGCAATGCCCAAGTGGGTTATTGTATCTATTGCTTTGTCATGTCAAGGTAGACAGTATGCACTGTTTTGCCCTCATCCATTGCTTTGGTGACCTTCTCAAAGAAGTCCACCAGGTTGAGTAGGCATGACCTGCCCTTGACAAAACCAAACTGTTGGATTCAGTTTCTGAAGGTTTCCTATGACATTGTTTAGTATTTCCATGATAATGCTTTGCATATGAGGTTGTAGTTACATGGGTCCATAGATTGCTTGCCCTTGGACAGAGAGATTACAATTGCAGTCTCCCGTCACCTGGCATGAAGCCTGTTTGAAGATTTATGGTTAAATAGTGATTCTAGCGGCCATGATAGGTCATGTTTCATGCTATTAAGTAGGAGTCCTATGATGTTATCGGGGCCCATCGATACAATGTTCTTTGCCTTGCAGAGTGCTTTGAGGACTTGTTCCCTAGTGATAATTAGGTAAGTTATGTTTGAGGGTATTTCCTGAGGGGTGTCTGGTGGGGGGAGAGTAAAATTGGAGCTAACTTTGTTGGCCAGTAGATTTGCTATATCTTACAGCTCAGTATAGGTGACTCCATTTACAATTATTTCAGCATATTGTTGTGTGTTACCTTTAAGGTTGCAGAGATAGCTGACGAATACATTGTGATTGTCTTTGACCTGGGAGGCAGTTTTACCCATAAATCAGCTTTGGTGGACTTGATTAGCCTGAGTTGCTTGTTTAGATTGATGAGGGAGTTTTTACCTTGCTGGGTATTGCATTTCCTAATTTTTGCCATGATTGTCTTCCTTCTGAGATACTGTCTTTTTACGTTGAGATTTCACCAGAGTGACCTGGTTTTTGAGCTTGTTTTGTGCTTATTCTGGGAGGTACAGCTGTCTCTATGCAGTCATTTTGTGATTGTACAGGGTTTCCATGAACAATTCCACATAGGCAGCAGTGTCCCCAGGGTTTAGATCTTGACATTTTGCCAGGGTGTCATTTAATAGTAGGATATTTGCCTTAGAATAATTCCCAAAAGTTCCAGGGTTAGCTGGGGTACCAGGTTTTATTTTTATTTCAACGGATTCATACTTATGACTTCACCAATGAGGACATTATACTGGTGGCAGGGTGTGTGTGTGTGTGTGTGTGTGTGTGTGTGTGTGTGTGTGTATTTGTGTGTGTGTAATGGTCTTCTATGTTTGCATGTTTGGAAGACTAGGTCAAAGATGTTAGCACCCTAGTGGGTGTATAGACTAGCTGGACCAGGGTGTTTGTGTTTACAAAGTTCTTGAATTTCTGGACTTGTATAGTTGAGTCATGTATGATTTCCACTTTGTAGTGGGGGTAGTTAAATTTGCCATTGAATATGGTATTGGGTTGAATGGAGAAAATCATTAGTACATTTAAGTATGTGTTATGAGTTTCCTGGGTCATATCGAGGACCTACAACTTACAAGGATATGTTATGGGACTTTGTAATAATTTGGATGTAGAGAAGCTCAGTTGTATCATACTGTCTGACCAGTCTTGAGGCGTGTTTGTTCTTGATGTCGATTGAGACACCTCCACCTTCTGTTCCTTCCTGGTAGATGGTTTAAATGTGTGGAAGGCATTATAGCCCTGCACTGCCAGGATACTGGCCATGGCTTTAAATCATGTCTCATTAACTGCACAGACATCTGCATTCTCCAGGGTTAAGACAGCTTGCAGGGAATGGAGTTCCTTGTTTAGACTTCTGGCACTGAGCAATAACATTTTTAGCTTTTCTTGGGTTGGTTTTGCTATGTCAGAAGCTTATCAGGTCGGCGATGCCTGAAAAAGGAACTACGGGTCGGACAAGGTTTTAGCCAATATTCAAAAACCTAGAGGGTATAGGTGCAGACCATCTGTAGCAAAGCAGTATGGTCTGTCAGCAATATCCTTCCAGGGTGACAAATATACCCCATTTTGAATGATACCAAAAACTAAGCCAATTATTAAAGCTATTCATCTGATGTTTATATTGTGGCATCTCTCTTGAAGAATGTAGACTGCTGCTTAATTCTAGGCTCATACCAGCCTTGGACACATAATCCAGGAGCTCCATGATGGTTGTCTTCATATAGTGCAGGGAGGTATATCGCGGGTAATTTACATCTACGTGGACTATAACTGAGTCATACTGGTAATTATGGTTCAACAACCTGTGTGCTTGAGTGATCTGTCAGATCCTGGTTCCTGACCATGACTCTCCCCTTTTCATCCTGGTGAGTGGGACATCTGTGTGTCTCACAAGTGAGTTTCCTGTGACAAAAATATTGTGTTGTGTAATTATTTGAATTATGGGCTTACAAACTGAGACTCCACGAGATGTGGGTTTATGTGCTATGGTGGGTGTTAGTTTTAGAGTGTTTTTGAGATTGCCGAGGATATTTATTGTAATTGCAATTTCTGGGAGTTCTATGGAGTTTAGGAAGATTACATTTAAGAGTGTTAATCTGAAAGGATTTATCTGTGGAGAACAGAATCTACCTGTTATGAATGCAAGGTACCTTCCTTCTCAACAAAATGTGGATCAGGACAGTAATCTGACAGGATGTACCTGCTGTAATTCCATGCTGGATCTCACTAAGCAGTCCATTCTACTCTAGACAATAGCATTAAAAATCTTGATTTCAAAACCACTTCCACTATTTTGTCCACCACTGAAATCAGGTTCATTGATCAGTAGTTTTTTGGTTGTTTCTTACTTCTCCATTGTAGATGAATACCACAAATGTTTGACAATGGATCTGATGTTGTCTGTTCCATGTGGCTTCATCCTGTTGGCCTTTGGATCCAACTTGGATCTAACACTGGCCAAGTCCATTAGACTTCAAATTCACTTGGCTCTGCCTCCTTTACCCACAACTCGCCACTCCTCACCCTAATCCCCAGATCTCGTTTGCTGCCATTCTGGTTAGCAGCTCTATCTTGACTCCACTTGGTGTATCCTTTGTGGGTATCTTAGTGCAGTGCATTTTGGTGAGAATTTTACTTCTCTTACTCTGGTTATAGTTAGTTTAGTTTTTTTGCATGTGTTAGGTAGAAAGGCAGTTAGGTAGGTAGGTTTGATGACTGTTGTTCTATAACTGTCCTGGTTATCCATTAGGACTTTCCTCCTTCTGTGGACTTGTGTTTTTTCCCTTAGTCTTAGACTTAGCTAGGTGTGTGTTGTCTTGTTTTTGTTAGGAGTTTTTAGTATAGTGGGTTTATCTTGTCTGTTTTATCTGTGTTGTACATCTAGTATGGATAAGGGCTTTAAGAAGTGTGTAGCCTGAGGCACAAGCTGCCTTTGGATGATGCACATCTTAAGTGAGCTTATTGTCTGGAAGCATCACACCTGGACTTTGGGCACACTATCTGTCAGTGGTTTGGGTCCAGGGCTATCAATGCACATAGAACCAAGTTGGTCATCAGGGGACTTCCCTCTGGTTCTTCTTCTTCATATTCTGCTCCTTCTGTGGCGTCTTCCTCAGTTCCAAAGGCTGGGTCTGAGAAGCACCACCTGTGGGACTCCAGGTCTTCAAAAAGGGTTCGGAAGAGATCCTCATCTTCTTCTGTCCCTGGTCCTTCCTCCTCAGTCTTGCTGGACCCAAAGACCCCATGATTTTCATATCCCTTACCTCAATGCTGACACTTGCTCTGACCCCTCAGAGAAGATCTCCATCTCTGCTGACAATCAGCATGGCTCCATCTCAAGCTCCGAATCCTCAGAGTCCCTTTCTTCTTATAAGGTCCTCTTCTGATAGGACAGCTTCTCCCTTCTCAACCTCCACTCTGCAAGAGTTGTCAGTGGAGTACTCTCCCTCCCCACCCTGATACCAAGATTCTCCATCTCAGCTCCGTCAGATGGGGTCATTCTCCACTAAACAGCTAAGCCCCCATCAGTGGCATCATCCATCCGATCATTGTCATGGGCAGCATTAATCTTCTGATTTGGAGCAGCTGATGAGGTCCTTTTTGTAGATGGAGATGCAATTAGGCCTTATCTCCTTAGATCCAGATCCAGTACCAGAATCCTCAGACCATCTTTATGCCTTCCCCCCTCGGCCCCTTTGGATCCAAGGTCTTTGGCTTCACTGCTTTCCCACCCTCCGGGTTGGATGCAATGACATGGCTGTCTTCAGTTCTGACTCATTCCTTGGTTGCTTCTACTCCAACTCTTTTGGGGCAGTTGGGACCTTGGAGCCATGGTGTCAAAGCTGGAGTTTCTGGATTGATGCCCATGATCCCTGATTCAGGACTGTCTCTTCTACTTTGGGCTTTGGCTTTGGACAGCTTGACTCTGATCTCAATGTCAGGGCTTAATGTGGCTCCCTCTGGATTTGGACTGTCTCGGTACCTTTGGGTGCTGAGACACTCAACCCTGAGAGGCCAGCTTCCACCTTGTCCTTCAACATTGTAGACAGAATGTTCTCTTCTTAGGAGAAGGGTTGGATTTCTCTAACTGGTGTCTCTTCCTGTTTCTCATCTGTGCCTGCAATGAGTCAACAGTCTGGTCCTGGACAGGGTCTCCATCTTGGCCCTGTGGTGGGGTTCCCACCACTTCCCCCAGCTTCACCAGAGTGGGAGGTTTCAGGGAAGAGGAAGTATAACAGGAGATACCTTGATTACCCAGAAGAGTTTCTCTCTGAGGATACTAACATTCCCCCTATGTCTCCATTGGGTGACACCTCTTTAGGTGACTTATTTAAGCAGCTTCACCAGCACTGAGGTCGGACCACCAAAGCCCCCTCTCCTGAGGAGTCGATATTTTCTGAGGCCTTCTGCATAGTCCCATCCAAGCCTTGAGTGATTCCCTCTCTGGACACTCTTATAGACCTGGTGTCCTGGATGGCTTGGAAGGAACCCAACATGGTAGAGCCTATCCCAGTAAACTGGATAAGATTCTCCCTCCCCCAAAGGACCAGACACTATGGAGTAATGGTCTGGCCGTTGATGCTATTGTGGTGGCAGCTACCACCAAGAAGGAGATTTCTGAGGAGTGCTCCTCAGTCCACTTCCCAAACAAGGAGTCTCTAGCTTTGGATCATTTAGGGAAGCACTCCTATGCCTCAGCCACTTTTGCACTGTGGTCTCTTAATTATCTATTGCACATGACAAGCTTTCAACATGACTCAGTGTCTGAAGTGTCAAGCAATATCAAGACACAGCAGTCTCTAGATACTCAGAAAACACTGGAGACTCAGTTGCCCACCCTGATTTCCATTGTCAACATTTCCATGAGGCTCATTTCAAATGTGGTCAATGGAGTATCCTGACAGCTGGCTCCGGCATTTCCATGTGGTGCCATACTTGGATGTGTTTATGCAACTTTGAGGATTGCTTCAAGACATCCTTTATTAATGCCCCTTTTGATGGCTCTTCCTTGTTGGGGCCAACATTTAACGATACTGTAACAAGGAGTGAGCAAGACAGGAAGATGCTGTCCACTGTTGGAGTGCATTTTGCCACCCATCAACAGACCTTTTCAAAGAATCATAAGGGGGTAAAAGTTCCTGTTTTTCAGAAAGTTGCAGCACTCTTCTCAGGATGCTCCTTCAGATGATTCCTCCTGAGGATGGGGGGGAATCATAATGGACACTACCAGTGGGGCAGGATAGGTCACAGAATCAGGGTTTCTGTGAGGCTTTCTTCAGCAGGCCCTTTCAGAGGCCCTGAAGGATTGCCTGACTGTCCTACTCTGGAGGCAGTTAGCGGTCATTTGACTCTTCACTCAAAAGCTTGGGAGGCCATTACCTCAGACACATAGGTTTTAAGAGTTGCATCCAGAGGTTACTACATTCCTTTTCACACATTCAAAACCTTCATCAAAAGTGTCTCCCAGACATTGCACACCATCAAAGACTACATGCAGCTATAGAGATTCACAAGGTGCTTGCAAAGTAAGTCCTCCAAGAGGTCCCACAAGACCAGCAAGGATCCAGGGTCTATTCCAGATTATTTTTAGTACCAAAGAAGGGGAAGGACCTCAGGCCAATTTTGGATTTAAGCAGACTAAATCAGTTTGTGAAATAAACCAAGTTCTGCATGGTCATGGTGCAGTCCATCTTACCTCTTCTGAGGAAGGATGATTGGATGTGCTTGATAGAGCTCAAGGACACCTGCCATCATATCAAAATAAACAGGTGCTCCAGGAGGCTTCTACACTTCTGGCTTTGGGTCAGTCATTACCAGTTCAGGGCCCTGCAGTTTGTTATCACCACAGCCCTCTTAGTGTTTAACAAGTGCATGGCAGGGGTCACAGCATGTCTCTAGCTGTTGGGATTCCAGGTCTTTCTGTAGCTGGATAATTGGCTCCTCACTGCCCCCAGAAGAGCATTGTTGATCACAGCCAGAGATAACTTACTCTGACTGGTATGTCCACTTAGGTATTATAGTTAATTATTCCAAGCTGAGCCTTCAGCCTATTCAGATTTTAGAATTCATAGTTGTTCACCATGATATGGTCAATTAAATTGTCAGGCTTCCAAACTGCAGAGTGTTCAGCCTTTGTGCTCAGGCCTTGTTGCTGCTTGCAACCTTCAAGTCTCCAGCTAATACAGTTATGAAATGTCTAGGTCATATGGCAGTGTCCATAAGGTTTGTTCCTTTAACTAGATATCATATGAGGGCTCTGCAATGGACTCTGGTCTTTCAGTGGTCATTCCTAACATATCCAGTGGATTTTCCAATATAGCTGGCTAAGGCATGTCATGACCAAATTCATTGATGGTTGCAGTCTGCTTCAGTAACCAACAGGACACCATTTGTTCTTCCAACTCCCTCAGCCATAGTCTACATGGATGCCTCTCTCCTGGGGTAGCAGGGCATTTCAAAGGGAGGACAGCTCAAGGATCCTGTTTGTCTATGGAGCTCTACGTTCACATCAATGTTCTGGAGATGAGAGCAGTCATCCTTGCATTGTACACTTTTCAGAATGCCCTTCAAAGAGATGTAATTGGGAAACAGACAGACAATATGTCTGTTGCCTGTTATCTCAACACACGGGGGGAAATATGTTCATATCCTTTTTTGTCAACAGGCCATGAGGACTTGGCAATGGGCACCCATCAGCCATTGCCATGAGCATTTGGCAATGGGTGATTTCTGCTCAGTGGTTTCTAATGACAATGCACATCCTGGGGAAATCCAACATTCTGCTGCCTAATGAGTGGTCCCTAAATCCGATGGCTGTAGCTCAGATGGTTTGACTCTGGGGCACTCCATTTTGTGACCCAGTTTCCTCCCCATTCAACACCAAATGCAGCAGCTGTTATGCCCCTTAGTTCCACCTCCAGAACAGTCACCCAGGGATGCTTTTATGTTTGGCTGACCCCTGGGCTTCTTTAGGCTTATCTCCAAGTCCTTTGATGGTAAAGTTTCTTCAGACGTTGACCTACTGCAGAGCTACCATGATCCTCATGGTCTCCGTTGGCCTTGTCAGGTATGGTTTCCCTTTCTTTGGCCTCTTCTGAAGTATCCCCCTTGGGTACTGGATCTCTTCCTGGATCTCATCTTTCATCTAGCAGGTCTGGATCCCGTCCCCCTTCAGTGCTTCAAGTTAACTACATGGTTCCTTCAGTTCTCTTGATGGTCAGAAATCCTAAGCGTTTGCAGGCTGTTCACATATTATCTTCATCTCAAAAACAGCCTCCTAGAAAAGTGTATTCCAACAGCTAGAGAAGGTTTGCTCTGTGGGCAGAATCTGGAGGACTCGTCCCTTTCTCTAACCTTTGGAATCTGTTTTGGATTTTATTGCTGAGTTGTTTCAATCAGGTTCCAGTTTTTCTATGATTAAAATACAATTGGTGGCCATCTCTAACTTTCACGTTGGCAGGGATAATGTGCCTCTGGTTTCCCTCAAGATTTCCAAGACATTCCTCAAGGGTACCTTTTTGCTACATAACCCAATTTGGGATACAGTTCCTCCCTAGGATTTGCTGTTTGTTTTACAGATCTTTGCAGGCTGTTTGTTTGAATCTTCATCTGCTTCTGACTTGAAGGTCAATGTTGTTTTTGATGGAAGTTACTTCCACAAGGATGGTTTCAGAGTTACAAGCTCTTCATTCTTCACCTTTTTATTTGGTATTCCATAAAGACAGGGTTTCTCTTCATACAAACTCTTCTTTTCTGCCAAAGGTAACTTCTGAGAATAATCTTAACAGTTCTGTTCATTTTCCTGTGTTTTTTCCCAGTTTCTCCAATAAAGGTGAATAGCTTTTGCATTGTTTAGATGTACATATGCAACTGAGATTTTATTTGGACCGTACCAAGGTTTTCAGAAAATCCAGTTCAAGTGGCTGTCAG
The DNA here is from genome assembly GCF_019279795.1 of Protopterus annectens. Taxonomy (NCBI): domain Eukaryota; kingdom Metazoa; phylum Chordata; order Ceratodontiformes; family Protopteridae; genus Protopterus; species Protopterus annectens. The sequence goes on from NC_056744.1 coordinate 1,815,184,570, forward strand.
AGTGTATTTTGTTTGCATATTCTTTGAAAGGCGAGACTCTTCCACACAAGCCTAAGGGTCATAAGGGTCATTCAGTAAGGCATATGGCTACTTCTACTGCTTTCCTTTCTAGAGTGCTAATGGATGCTATTTGTGCAGCTGCTACTTGGCTGGGTCACCAGCCTTTTGTGTCACATTATAAGCTGAATATTCAGTCTAGATACAGGGGTTCCTTTGGCTCCAGTGTATTGCAGAATATCCTTCCTTAGTTACTCCTAAGGAAATTTTCATAGTTGTGGACTCTGTTCCACAGGTTGAAACCAAATGGAGTATTCAACAACCTTCCCCTGTCCTTTGGTTGGTATGGCGAGCTTCCCCTTTTTGTAATGGCCTGACAATGGAGATCATCTGTTTCTTAGTTTTGGAGTCCTGTGTCTAGTGACTAATGTTTCTATGTATCTGCTTTCCAGTGCAGTTGATGATATAACCAGAGCAGTGGGCATTGGCATTGCTATTTGCTGTCATGCCTGGATGGGCTTTTGTGACTTCATGGAAGGCTTCAAGACATCTTTCATCAGTGGCACTTTAGATGGTTCACCTCTGTTCTGACTCAAAGTGAAGGGAATGCTTACCAGCAATGAACAGGAAGGCAAGACCCTGTCTGCAGTTGGAATACATTTTTCCACTGCACAAAAGACCTTCTCTCAAAACCAGAAAGGGGGAAGAGCTTTGGTTCTGAAAATACCATGGTATTGGCCTGGATGCTTTGTGTACAGACCTCTCTGGAGCAAAAGGGGGAGTAACTTTAATGGACGTTGCCCCAGAGACACAGGTGGACCACAAAATTAGATGTTTTGCAAACATGGAAAAACCCCATTGGCACCTGTGAACAGTTGCCTGATGCTGCACTCTGGAGGCAGTCAGGAGTGGCTTTCCCCGCACCCTCAACCCTGGCAGGCCATCACTTGAGATTCTGGGGACAGAGAATAAGGACAAGTGGCTACGCTGTTACCTTTGTTTCCCCTTCTCAGAAAAACAAAAGAAAATTCTGATGTTTCACCTGGTCAGATGGAATTATCAGCAGAAGAATTAAGAAAGCTGCTAGAGAAGGTATCCAGCAGGTACCCCAAAATGGTCAGGATCCAGAGTCTATTCAAGGTTTGTTTTAGTTCCAAAGAAAACAAGGGACCTGAGGCCCATCTTGGACCTAAGCCACCTCAAGCAGTTTGTGAAACAGGCAAAATTGCAGATGGTCATGGTACAGTCCATTCTACCTCTTCTGAGGAAGTATTTCTGTGTCATATGCTCCACTGATCTTCAGGATACGTACTATCATATCAAGGCAGCAAAGCAGTCCAGGAGATTTCTCTGTTCCTATCTGGGAGCCAGTTATTTTTCTTCTCACCACACCCCCCAGGGTGTTCGCCAAATGCATGGGAGTATATCTCAGGCTGCAAGGGTTCCAGCTGTTTCTGTATTTTGGACAGTTGACTCCTTACTGCACCAACCAACCAAGGATCTACTACTTCAATGTAGGAACTTTTTGCTCCATCTTGCTTCACAGCTTGGAATTACTATCAGTCTTGACAAGAGTCAGTTAAACACTAATGTAGAAGATAGAGTTCATCAGATGCCACATGGACATAATTTCTCAAATAGCCAGACTCCCTCATTCCAGAGTATTGCCTCTACACCAGGTAGCTTCAGAAGTCCTTTGCTACTCCTGTCCCCAACTAGTCTTATTCTCCAACTTTTGGGTTCATAGCTGCCTCAGTCACATTAGTTCCTCAAATAAGATACTACATGAGAATTCTGCAGTGGACTCTGTCTGTTCAATGGTCCCTGATGTCACATCCCCTTAACATACTGATAAAGCTCTGATCAATATGTAGGAAAAACATCAGTTGGTGGTTGACCTCCTCTATACTGTTGGTGGGGGGGTCATCCATTCTGCCCACCGCCTTCGGTGACCACTGTGACCATGGATGCTTCCCTAGAGTTGTGGTGTCATCCATTCTACCCATCTCCCTTTGGTAGCCACTGTGACTATGGATTCTTCCTTTCTGGGGGAAGGTGGGGGGCATTTAAAGAGAAAGATTCTTCAAGGTTCTTGATCAATGATAGATGCCAGTCTTCACATAAATGTCTTGGACATGAAGTTAGTCCTCCTGGAGTTACTGGCTTTTTAGTGCTCCCTCCGTAAGGGTGTGATCTCTATCCAGACAGACAACATGGTGGCAGTCTGGTACATCAACAAGCAGGGAGGAACCTGCTCATATCCACTGCACTGGGAAGCCATGAGAGTGTGGCAGTGGGTGATGTCATGTCTTCCTGCTGCTTTCTAGGTGCAATGCACATCTCAGGGACTTGCAATGTTCTGGCAGACAAAATAAACAGCTCTATTCTTCTGCTCTGTGTGTGCTCCCTCAATTAGACAGTGGCAACACTGATTTTAGGTCACTGGGGCCAACCTTCCTCCAATCTTTTCTACTATGTACCTAATCAACAAGTGCAGCAGTTAGTTTGCCCTGATCCCTTTACAGGGACAGACATCAAGGTACGATCTAGCCACAAATGGCCTCCAGGCCTTCTTTTTGTCTTTTTATTTATTTATTTTATTTTACATTTGTTGACCAGGATAGTCCGACTGGATGCATGTCCATTTTCAGCGGAGGCCCGGGGAGAAAAGCTCCAAGGGTAAGCAGATACAGCGTTACATAATACCAGCATTACATATTACAAACAGACTATTTACAGAGATTACATAAGTAAGCAAGTTAAACAAGTTCCACAGGTTACAGTTAATCCTGAGCACAAGTCAGGATTAAATTAAATTACACAGTAAACTGGTTAACAGATTTTTACACATTCTAGAGAGAGTTAGCCAGGCTTGATACATTGACATAGCCAGTTAAGTGACAAATGTTGTTTGAGTCTAGTTTTAAATTGACCTAAGGTGGAAAGTAAGGTAATATCAGCTGGAAGAGAGTTCCAGGATCTGCTTACAGAGTTTGCAAAGAGAGAATCACCGGCTGTGTTATTAATTTTGCTAGTCTGAATTAGTAGTTTGTTAGAGGATCGAAACGGTCTAGGATTGTTATAGGGGGTGATAATATTTTTAAGTGCAGGAGTATTGTCCGGATTATAGAGGATTTTATAGGCCATAATCAGTTGGTTATACTGGATTAGGCTGGGTAGTTCAAGCCACCTAAGCTGATTTAGATTGATGCAATGATGTGTCCTAAAAGGCAACCCAGTGTCAAACCTGGCAATGTGGTTGCAGCAAATTGAGAGTTTGTTAAGGAAAATCTTGTTTAAATTCGAGAGTAGAGGGGATGCATACAGAAGGGTTGAAAGAAGGTGAGAGCGAGCTATGGAAATTTTAGCTGGAGGGGTTAGGAAGGCTTTTATTCTGAAAAGCGACCCTAGTTTTTTATTGATGGTTTTGATAGTTTGGTTAACATGTAGGTCAAATTTTAGATTATTGTCTATGATGACACCTAATAGTTTTGTAGATGGGTCAGGGGAGATTATTGTGCCATCATTTGATTTTATGGTAAAGGTGAAAGCGGTAGACCTATGTGTTGGTGAAAATAACAGCGTTTTAGTTTTTTTGGGATTTAGGATCAGACGATGTTCAGAAAGCCAGTTTTCTATTGTATTAAAGGTGGTCTGGGTAGCTGACCATAACGCTACTGGAGATGTGGCTGAACAAATCAGAGTAGAGTCATCAGCATATTGGATACAGCTGACTTTTGGGATGACAGTATAAAAGTCGTTAATGAAGATGGAGAACAGCAAGGGCCCTAGTATAGAGCCTTGTGGTACTCCAAGGGTGTTAGGTAGAAGGTTAGAGAGTTTGTTCTGCCAGAGGACAGCCTGCTGTCGACCATTCAGGTAGGATTGAAACCACTGGAGGGCTCCAGTATCTAAACAGAATGTTTGCAGGGTGTGGATTAAAAGTTGGTGATCAACCATATCAAATGCCTTGGAAAGATCCAAAAAGAGGGCTGAGGATCTATAATTATTGTTGCAATTATGGTTTATGGTGTTAGTAAAGGCTAGGAGGGCTGAAGTAGTGCTGTGATGAGGACGGAAGCCATGCTGAGTGCCTGCCATAAGGCGATTTTGGATTAGGTGGTGCATGAGTTGTCTATGAATACATTTTTCCATAATCTTTGCAAGTGGAGAGTATAGCTATTGGCCTATAATTGGAGAATTCAGTAGAGCTGCCTCCTTTGTGAAGTGGGATTACATAGGATATTTTCCAGATGGTGGGAATTTTAGCTTCTACTATGGTTCGATTGATTAGTATTGAGATGGGGTAAGCAATAGCATCAGCTGATTTTTGTAGGTACTCGGCAGGGAGTTGATCAGCAGAAAGTGTAGTGGGTTTTAATTTTTTGATCAAGGTACGGATAAGTGAAGTGGCGACTGGTTGGAAGCTGAATGCGAGTAGGTTTCTAGGGGTGCTACTTTCAGGACCAGGGGAGCTAGGAGGTAGTTGGCTAGCTAGGGCTTGAATTGTCTCAGTAAAGAATTGGTTAAAACTATCAGAAACAGCTTCAGGGGTTTTATCAATAGTAGTAGCAGGGATTGGGGTTGAAGTTTGTCCAGGATGCAGTAGATTATTTAAACCTGCCCAAAACTTCTGAGGGTTATTTTGATTTACTGTCTGTAAATTACAGTAGTATTGTTTTTTGTCTTGTAAAATTGATTTTTTTGGTTTTGTTCCTGGATTGCCTGTATTTAATGTGATCTTGAGGGTCTTTAGAAGAACGCAATAAAGCCCATGCTTTGTTTCTAAGGGTAATTTTGAGTTTAGACTCTATAGAAAGCCATGGTGCAGTTTTTGCCTTGGTTCTCTTTGAACGAACAGGTGCATGCAAATCAAGGATCTCAAGGAATTTGTTGTTAAAGTATGCTACTGCTTCCTCTAACGGGAGGTGTTTTAGAATAGACCAATTACATGAGTTTAGTTCTTGTTGGAATTTGGCAGGGTCAAAGTTTTTATTGTTTCTAACCTTTCTGAGTAAGGGTTGTTGGGAATTAATGGTTTTGTGCTTAATTACATATGTGAGAAGGTGATCGCTTAGGCCATTAAGGAGGGTACCAGAGGTGTACAGTTGGGGTGACTGTTTATGACTACCCAGTCAAGTATACTTTCTTTTGGTTGGGTTTACCTATCCTGGTAGGGGTGGATATGATTTGTGTAAATGCATGCAGGTTAATATGGGTGGTTGGGGATTCTGAGGAACAGGTGCCCCAGTCTATGTTAAAGTCTCCAAGTAGTAGGGTTTCTTGGGGGTAGTGACATGATAGCCAGTGCAGGATATCTTCAAATGTAGATATATTGTTACCTGGGGGAATGTACATAAAGATGATATTAATGCATTTATTTTTATTAAGTTGCAATTTGGTGGCAAGAATCTCTTAGTTATTAATCTGAGGAGGTTGTATTACATCTATGGTGACATTCAACTCAGATTTATAGAGTACAGCTACCCCACCCCCCCTTCCTCGAAGTACGATCCAGCCTGTGTATGTTGTACCCAGGTGGTAACACTTCATTGTCTTTAGTGTTAGGTTTTAACCAGGTTTCAGATAAACAGAGACTCTAAGGGGAGTGGACATCCAGAAGTGCATGCAATTCATGTACCTTGTTATTAATGCTTCTAATATTGAGATGACAGACTAGGAGAGAGTTAGTTGGCCTGTTAATTGTAGGTTTGTAGCTTAGATTGCAAGTAGAGGAGGTATGTGTATCTGAAGTGAATGGGCCAGGGTTGGGGTGAATATCACCACCAAGTATTAGGTTGAGTCTATACTTGGTGATGAACTTCAGGAATTTGTTTATTAGTTTGTGGTAGTGCTTGGATCTAGAGCTAATGTGCCTGGGGTTGAGATGTTGATAGACTGAACACGATGTTGGATAGGACCTGGTACTGTAAGTATGGTTGAAGGTGGGAGGATTTACAGCTGGGTTGATAGTATGGCCTTTCGGGACCTGAAATCCCGTGAGAAACTGGTTTTCATACAAGGTAAGGAGGTTTGGTGTGAACAAGAGGGGCAGTAAAGAGGAGTATATCATTAACTGTGATTCAGCTAGTGAGTTAAGGAACTGTTTTACCTGGTGATGCAACACCAGAAGATAGAGTGGTGAGGTAAAGGTACTGGAAGGGCGATGGGAGAATGCCAGATGAAAGCTAATAGATGCTATTAAAATGTAGGTAGTAGAATGGGGGTGGGTGGAATTATCCCAGATGAAAGCAGATAGGATCTAGAAAGTGGGGGAGTGGCTATAGTACTATAAATGTCTTTTTTCACCCTTTCTGATGCTAACAAAATTTCTTCAGAAATCTAGGAATCGCAAGGCTTAAGTTATTCTCCCTTCTGATGTACTCTTTACTATGTCATACTCACCACCTCTATAGTCAGAAACATTCCCCTTTGTGACCCTTTCTAACTTCGTCTCTGTGCCAATTGTGAACCATGTTATTCCCTGACAATACTAGCCACTAGAGTTGTGACTTGAAGACACATTGCCTCATCTGTCCTACGGAGAATGAGATATTCATCCTTTCCTGGTTTCAGCTAACACCTTTCATGTAACCATTCCAGGGTAAATACATGAATTGGCTTGTTCTGTGTCTGACCATCCACTTGTGATATTCCACTCTCCTTCTAGCATACCGAGCTCCCAAATCAGAACCAGTGTTCTGCCCCTCCTCCCTGCTGTCAGTTCTGTTCCTAACTGTTTTATCTTTCTTGATATTTGCACTAGGTGGCCTGTGCAGCATGTCAGTGTACCACTGTTTGACTTTTTTCCATGCGAGTTTACTTCTAGACAGATTGCCTTTGTTGCTTTGCCTTCCTCTCCCTCTTCCTGCCCCATCTTCTCCAATTCATTTTCCCCTCTCTTTGTCACATTTCCTCATCATCTTTCCTAATCCCCCCATTAAGTATGTTATTATCCCTTCTGCAGCCTTACCTGTTTGTTTTCTAAACATCCTGTATCTATATACAGCAATGTCCCATGCCTCCATTATCCTGAACATGCCATCCACTATTAAAAGGCTCATCCAGACTCTGCTACACTTTGCTGTGAAGGAAAGGTTAGTTTGCTGTTATTTTTTGTATTTCTGTATTTGTATTTCTGTATTGCCTTTCTATATTTTGAATACTGTAGCTTGTTTTCTTTACCTTGTGTTTTGCTTGCATTCTGTTTAACAGCATATTAAAACTTCAAAAGAGACCACAGCTCTCTCTGTTCTGAGTCAGGCAGAATTTTTTCCCTCCCTCCCACCCATTTAAGTTGTCTTGTTAAATACTACTGTCTTTCTAGTTGCCCGCCTCTTATGTTAATCTGACCATATATCTCATTTCTCTCTACTTTCACTGGCTTATGTGAGTAATCACAAAACCATCACTTTTGAAATCCCACCCTTCAATTATTTAAATTTATTGGCCATCCTACAATATTTCATAGTACCAAAATACAAAAGTAACCACCCCTTTCAGTCCATCTTGCTGTTTTAAAAATAGTAACTCTCCACTAAACCTTAACTTTTTAAAACAGGTAAAACTCAAGTTACCTACTTTCATATCTAACTTCTCTAGTGCACACTGCAGAGTGCATTCTTTTCAATCTTACCTTTAAGCATCCCTGTTACTAGCACTTTCTCTAATACCGAAAAGATCATCTCTACTTGACTCCAAGTAGACTTTTCTCTATCTGTTAAACCTAGCACTTGCTCCTACAGTACTTATTACCTTGATACGGCACTCTTATAGATAGCACCCCAAAAGGCAAACCCCCATTTCTCGGTCACCACGTCCCCGGAATCTCTTTTAAAGTTTTTTTGTCTAGTCCTTCTAGCATGTCGAGGGATCAGTTGCTAGTGTCCTCTCCTGCTCAGCTGGTGAACCTGGGAATATTGAGGCAATGTTACAATTGCCTCATGTACACAGACAACCCTCTCCTCCTCCCACAAAACACAAATACATGCGAGAGATGCAACTATACAGCCAAACTGGAGGCTGAGCTCTCTCAACATAGGACTGGCAAGACCAGTCAGGAGGAGAAGGTTACCACACACACTATAGACCCAGTCTCACATAGTACCATCACAACCTCAAATCATACACATAAACACACAAAGACATACTCGGCTCTGATCAAAAATCTACCAAAACAGCAGAGGCCACCAAAGCAGACACCCAAACAACCACCACCTCAGAACACAACACCTGCAACACATAGACCTCACAGTCAGAGTGTCAAACAGTCACAGCCCTTAAGGCCAAACACAATGCCAGACACACTAGTCATTGGTGACTCCATAGTCAGACACACTGACGTCCCGCTCACCAGACTGAGTAAGGAGAAGGTCACAGTAAGCTGCCTGTCGGGCGCTAGAATCCGCCACATAACGCAAGCACTCAGGTCTCTCAACAGCAGGTACAAATATGACTCAGTCATTGTCCACGCTGGTGTAAACGACCTGAGACGTACCTCCTTGGACTACATGAAAAGAGACATTGAGGAGCTCTCTGATTATGTAGCCCAGGCAGGTATGACCCTGACCTTGAGCAGTATCCTACCTTCACCAAGAATGATGCCACAATACAGAGATAAGATGATCAGCTTTAACAATTGGCTTAAACTCTGGTGTCATTCAAAGGGGATCCAATGTCTGTCTGCCTGGGATGACATGCTGGACAAGCCACGCTGCTTCGCAAGGGACGGCTTGCACCTGTCACCCTGGGATTCGGATATTGGCAAAGGCTCTTGCCACCCCATAGTGCCTTTTTAGGCAAGGCTCAAATTCTAAACCTACCACCCTAGAACACAAAAAGGAAAAAACTAAGGGTAATGCTGCTCAATGCCAGAAGTCTAAATCTCAAAATGCACGCACTCGAGGCCCTTCTCAGTATGGAGAACATCGATGTCTGTGCAGTGACAGAAACCTGGTTCAAGGCTCCTGAGAGCACCCCAGCACTATCAGGTTTTACCTCTTATCATGCGTTCCGCCCCAAAATCCGGACAATACCAAGAAAGGAGGGGGTATCCATATTCATCAAAGACACCCACACCTCAAGACTGGTGGCAACGCACGATGCATCGGAGACCATCCAGGTGCAATTAACCATAGGCAAGACTGCTCTGCAAATTGTAGCATGTTACAGGCCACCCTCACAAACTCAGGAACCTCACATGGCCTTCCTGAAAACACTAGAGGGATAAATGTATCACCAAACACCATCATACTAGGTGACTTCAATTACCCTAATATAGACTGGGAACACTACTCAAGCCCAAACACCCTAGCCCAAAAGTTCCTGGAATTCATAAACTCAAATGCCATGGAACAACTAGTCACCATCCCCACAAGAGGAGAAAACATACTTGATCTCATCATCACGAACATGGGAGCACAATGTTCAACACCGGAATATACCCCTCACTGGTGAGATCAGATCACAAACTAATCTCGCTGGAGGTCCTCATCCCACCCCCACCTGAAATAAAAAAGACCACAGTAAAGAACTTCTCGAAAGCCGACTTCACACTTCTAAAGACTAGTGTGGTCTCCTTTAAGGCCCCTGAGCCGACGGAAAACAGTACTCAAGCCGCTGAATCACTTACAAATGCCTTCTACCAGCACCTGCAGGACTGCATGGATAAGGCAATCCCAAGCAAAACAAAGACTCTTTGTACCAAAGGCAAGCGTCCACTCTGGTGGACCCCAGCCATAAACAAACTCTACAACAAAAGGAGGAAGCTACTACAAGATAGAGCAAAATCCTTAAAAGGTAAGACACCCTTGATCACTATAAGTAAAAACTAAGAGCTCTCATAAAATCATCCAAAGCAAATTTTGAGAGAAAAATAGCTAAAGACTCGAAAGACAATCATAAGGCCTTCTTTAGCTATGTTAGAAACCTGGGAGGAAACTCCCAGATATGCTCAGAACTAGTTCAAAATGATGTGAAGATTACTGATCCTACAGACATTGCCAACATACTGGCTGACAGGTTCAGTGCAAACTTCTCCCCCCCCCCAAAGGAGGGATATCTATACCAAGCGCTTGCAGCCCCCCAACATCTCCAACCCCCAAGTGAGAACCGCTCTCTCCAAAGCCAAAAACACAGCATCCATGGGACCTGATGGTGTCCCCGGCTGTGTGCTCCACGAACTCAATGAGGAATTAAACCCACAGCTAGGACAGCTGTTTAATCATAGTCTTACCTCTGGATACGTACCCAGGAGTGGCGCACTGCAACTGTGGTCCCACTTCACAAAGGCGGTGCCTCCACCGACCCTGGAAATTACCGACCCATTAGCTTGACAAGCCTTATCTGCAAAGCCATGGAGAGGATCATAATGGACCTCATAAATAAAGACATAGGGAATTTGCAGACTTTGGATCCATCCCAGTTTGGCTTTGTCAAAGGCAGATCATGCCTTCTAAACTTGGTTGACTTTTTCGAAACAGTCACCAAAGCCATTGATGAGGGAAAGGCAGTCCATACAGCCTACCTCGATCTGGCGAAGGCCTTTGATACAATACCCCACTCGGGTATCATTGAAAAACTCATCAGCTTAAATGTTAACCCATACATCATAAGATGGGTTGCAAACTGGCTGAGTGACAGAACCCACAGGGTCAGAGTTGCTGGCGCCATGTCAGACTCAAAGCCTGTCACAAGTGGTGTACCACAGGGCTCAGTCCTGGGCCCACTCTTGTTTGGCATCTACTTTTCCAAGTACAAGCAAACACAGGAGGGTTATGGCTGACAAAGTTTGCAGATGACTGCAAACTGGGCCATAGTAAAAACACATCTGACACAGATATCCTTCAGAAGGGTCTCACAGAAACGGATAACTGGTGCCAGAGCCATGGCCTAAAGTTAAATGCCAAAAATGCATAGTCATACCCTTCGGGAAAAACAAGGTTACCCCTAGCTACCAAATAGGTGGCAATCCACTGAGTACAGAAGAAGTTATCAGGGACCTGGGGACCCAGGTTGATAGTAGTCTGTCATTCGACACCCATGTAGCTAAAGTAGTTAGGAAGACCTTCTACATTGCCCACCTTATCATGAAGGGATTCTCATCTAGATCAAGGGAGGTCATAGTCCCCTATACTCAGCACTCATCAGACCAATGATTGAGTACAATGCCCCATTCGGAATGTATCTGACCCGACACTTGCAGCAGCTGGAGAGGCCACAAAAGTTCCTCACCAAAAGGATAAAGGGTCTCAAACATCTGTCCTATGCTGCCCGACTGAAAGAACTCCAGCTCTATTCAGTCGCCACCGCTTGCTCAGAGGTGACCTTTGCCTAACATACAAGGCCATGTCAAACCCAGATTTGATGAATATGCTTCACCTCAAAAATCTAGATCCGTCAGAGCCACAAGGGCGGAGACTTAAACCTCGACACGGCTATTAATAGGACGTGCTGGAGGGATAGATTCATCACCCAAAGACTCCCTATGCTGTGGAATAAAATCCCGGTATATGTGAGGCAGAGCACCTCGCTGGCCTTGTTCAAGAGAAATCTTGACCAATGGATGGGAGATCGCAGATATACCCCAGGGATTACCTCAGTGTCACTGCTCAACAGAGGCACAGCAAAATAATGGGTATAGTTCCCCATACTAAAGGGGTGGCGTAAGCCACAAAACTATGGGCTAGGCTTGTAAATGCCCTCGGGCAGATAGCCTAGTATGAACCTATGAACCTATGAACCTATAAAAGCAGTCTACCATCATTTTTCTACCTTATCCTTCTTTATTCTAGCAACTTCTACCTTCTGCTGCCTTTTCTTTTTTGCCTTCCCTCACTTTATGGCCCTGTTGTCCTGGATTTGATTTTCACAGTTTGTTCTTACATGCTGAGTGACTGAGCAGGTCGCTTAACCATACAGTACTTCAGGATCGTCTGTGTGAAAAGGCATTACGGCCTAGTGAGTTACTCAGTGTAAAAAATAAATGAATAAATAAAAAAGAATAAAAGAGTTTTGTTATACAGTCTGTGAGTCAAGTTCAAAAATCTCTGAGAGTCAAGCCTGCACCTACGTTTATCATTACTTATTGTGTCTTTCGGCTTTTCCCGGTTAGGGGTCGCCACAGTGGAACTCCGGTCCGCTAATGATTGGCAGTAGATTTTTACGTGCTGGCTTGCCGGGCCTAATGCACAACCTTCAACGAAGGAACGCCCATTCATGCATGTCGCCACACAGAAAACAGTCTAACTGAGAATCGAACGGGCAACATCTGTGAGGTGACAACGCTACCGCAGCACCACCACCGCATGGATATAGTGCTACGTTATGAGGCTTAGCTGTTCAAAGATGGGCTTATTAAGAGAGACTTGGCAAATGGCATTGAAAAAAACTTATTGTCTGTTCATCCCAACACCTTCCAGGCAGGAGGCTTTTCACTTTTACCCCATATCTTTCTACATTTGCCACAACACTTAGATTTGTGCATTCACACTGTTCACTCCTCATTTGCATAATTTTTCTTGATAAACCCTTCCTCAGAAAGATACCTTGTAATGCAGCATTAATCCCATTAGTTTTGAAGAATGCAGTTTGGTGTGTGCATTTATGCAGAAAAAGACATAAAGATTCTGACCACTGTTACTGCCAGTATCCTGAAACTGCCCACCTGCCCCTTTCTGAACCACTTCTCTTATACACTTTTGAATGCATCCATTGATTTTTCACTATTATAATGTCTGGAAGCTCGTTAAGTGTCATCCATCACTCTCTCTATGAGGGAGTATTTCCTGATGTTGAGGATGAACTGGGGTATTTTTGATGAAATTCTTACCCTGTCCTGCCTGCCTTATACTTTTTATCATGTTTTTTTCACATTCTGATGCGGTGTCTTTATACAACCACTTTATAGCCCCCTTTAATTTTTCAGTTTTGAGAAAATTGCTGGAGACTATTAAGCCATTCTTCATATTTTGAACCAGAGACCCTGACCAAACCCTTAACCATGATTATGATGTTCATCTACCCGCCCTTGAACACCTAGGTGTGCACCTGTGTTGCCCGCTGTCGAACACCTAGGTGTGCACCTGTGTCGCCCGCTCTCGAACACCTAGGTGTGCACCTGTGTCGTCCTGAATGGTATACAGACCTGGATATGGTATTACCAGCTGAGATCTCAGTAGCAGTTTTTAAAAGGTGGTGTATTTCCACCCTGGAGTCCATACCTTTCCTATACAGCATGGTATTGTGGTGCCTTTTGCTGTTACATTTGTTGCATTGCCCCAGTGGTTCATTTCGCAGAGATTAGCACTCCAAGCCCTTTTTCTGTCCTATAGCTCAGTGACTATCTATGTCTCACCACCTTCCTCTCCTTACTCCAGTTACTCTTTCCAAATTGCAGTTACTCTCTTCCTTTTGCTGTAATTTCTGGAAAAAACATCATAACTTCTGATGCCTGGATTCTAAAAACAATCAAGGATGGTTACCGACTTCAGTGGTTAATCCTTCCACCTCTATCAGGGATCTTTTATCCTTCAAAATAATTAAATCCATCTATTTCCTCAAGTTCTGTTAGATGTGCTGTTTGAGGGCATGATAGAACCAGATAGGAATCCCAAGGAGGCAAAGACTGTTATTTTGTAATGGTTCTGGTTCATAGAAAGTAAAGCATATGGAGACCAGTTTTAGAACTTTCAAAGTGACCACCTTTCCTTTGGTTCCAAAATTCAAGATGCTCATTTTACAAATTTGTTTCCCCTTTTGTTTTCCAAGGCTTTTCCAAGACTTGCAAATCCTAATCTACCTTTCTTTTTAAGAGGTGAGCCTCCTCAGATCCATCATGATGTGTTTTTGGCTTGTCCACTGCAATCCTTTACATTATTCTGTCATTAGAAAAGACATCCATCCTATTTTCAGTTCTCATGCTACATTAGAAACATGTAGATGGAAAACTTTGGGCTTCAGAAACAAAACTTATGTCACGTTGCCGATACCTCCTGATTTGTCTGATGCTTTAGCCCTCATCAAGACCTAGAGCATTTTAGCCAGCTATTTCTTCACCTGTTGGCACATTCTGACTCTGTGTCCTATCCTCCATACATCCCGACTGTTCTCCTATGTGGTGCAGAGTCAAGGCTGCCCTAAATCTCATACAGACCTCATCTCTTTGTTCCTTCTTATCCAGTCATAAATCTGCACCAAGTTAGTCTGGCAGGATATCTAGGAAGTGACTCCATGCCGATTGGTACCCTTGATATTCTATTCCAGAAAACTGATTAATCCTGTTTTCTGGAATTTTCTATAAGCTCATGAAAAAGTGGTGTTAAGTTCTCCAGCCTGTAGTTACTTTGTGAGGTCCTTGATCTTGTACACAAGTATAACTGTCTCTTGCTACTATCACTTCCCTCAAGGACCTGTCATTCACTCTAACATAGTCTGGCTACTATTTTGAGCACCCTTGGAGGTACACAGCTGGTCCTTGCCTTCTATGCATTGTGTTTGCAGTCATCCCAGTCCTCTCTCAGGCATTAAATCTTTTCCCTTTTACCCCTTGTCCTTCCCTACATTGCTTATTTCAAAGCGCACTCCTTTCCTTTCAGTAAAAACTCTTATTTTTCTCTATCCTGTGATCTGATGTTGTCAGTCTTCATCTATTCTTGACTGATGGGTTACAGTTCCGACCCTCGGACTTGATTCGGCCATTACATAGCTCGCACCAGCCAAAAAAAATCTCTCGAGCTGCAGGTCTACCCACAGTTCCCCTCTCCAAATTACCTCAGATCTCATTTGCCGCTTTCCCAAATCAGATGTGTCAGCCAGTCATCTCTCGTAACTATTTTCTGATTTTGTTTCTAGTAGTTATTTCTATTCTATCAACAGTTAAATTTTTCTTACTGTTAATTTTCTATTTCCTATCTAATGTTTGGTCTACCCTGAGTGTATGTGTTTCCCTTTTTTACCACAGTAAATTCTTTCCCCTGCCATTTCTGGTAGTTCTCTTCTTTTAACCCTTGTGGTAACCTTTTCTACCATTGCTGGTAGAGTTTTCCTTTAAAATCTTTTTTCTGTGTGTGTGTTTCTTTCCTTTCATAGTTATGGCTGAAAAGCCAAGATCTTCTACCACAAGATTTAAACAATGTTCTGAGTGCAGCAAAAAGTTGCCAAACTCAGATAATCACGATAAATGCATATATTGTTTGAGTGTGCCCCATCTGAGTGTGGATTGTACCATATGCTAAGGTTTTATTAATAGAACCCTGGCTGAGAGAAAGAATAAATTGATCCTCTAAGGGTTCCTTAAGGCCCCTTTCGAGGAAGCCTTGTCCAAGGTCGACCAGTCTTCTCGATCGGTGCCATCATCCCTTTGGCACCGATCAATAAAAACACAAATATGCCTCTGAGGTTTCCTCAAAACCAAAATCCAAAGTTCCTAAATAGATGGAATGGTCAAACTCTCTGACACTGAAGAGTTCTTCAGTTCTGGCAACACCGGATACAGCTACAGTTCAGAGCCTTGTTCTATGACTCCAACCATCTCTATGGCTCTGACTTTGGTGCTGAATGTTTTCCCTGTGGTGCAACATATGTTACGGAAAACATAATTTCGGAACCCAGGTCTATGTACTCACCTTCAGTAGATCCCTTTCTTAGACAATTACCCAGTCCATTTCTAAAGAGGCTGGCATCTCCTTCAGCCCTTTCAATGTGCTGCACTAGAAGTCTGTCAGAACTGGACGTTGCTAGGTTGGTGGACCAGATCTTGGCAGCCTGGGGTCTTCCTTCCACTGTTCAGACTACTCTCCCTCCCGGAGCAGGTGGTTTCTCTCAGACTACACCCAATTACTCTCCTACTCTAACCTCAACTCAGGTTTTAGAGACTTTGGCTCCAACCACCTAGGTTCCTATGACTTCAGCTCTGACTGCACCCTTACCCTCGGTGCCGGGTCTGGCTCTAGCCTCTTTGGTGCCATTGGCACCATCAGGCCCCCCAGGACCATGTCTTTGCCATTGAGCATGGGGGGTTTGTGTCAGTTCTGAGCATTTCTACAGAGCCATCCATATCCCTTATGGCTACGGTGGTGCTAGACCCTTCCTCAGTTACAGTCTGCCAGCTGGGGCTCTTTGGGTGGGGTGTGACCCTGGTTCTGAGCTTGTCAGTCTTGGTTCTGGGCTCCCGTCCCTCCTCAGAGGGTCCTGCTTTTCAGGCTATGGAAAGGGCTTTGCCACTGCATCTTCTTATGTGTCTCCTGAGTTACTGGAGTCTCTCCTTGAGACCCTGGGCAGTGTGCATCACGGTTGCAAGACTTACCTTCTAAGGATACCCTTCTTCCGAGTCCTCCCACTGAGGAGCCCCCACAGAAGAGATCATGCAAGAGGAAGCACATTGATTCTCCTGAAGAATCCATCACCGATGACATGGATTTTGATGAAGGGAAGGGTTCTCCATGATCACCCATGGAAGATGTCTCCTTCAGAGACATACTGGAGATCTTGAAGCAGAGGGGTGTTTGGAAGCCGAAAAACCTTCTCTGGGTAAATCTGTATACTTCCCGACCTTTGGTGCATGCCCATCTACCTCCTGGGTGACTCTGCCTGCTGACAATTTAATTAAGCTAATTGCTTAGCGGGCTTGGAGGGCTCCTGAAGCTGTCAAACCTGTTCCCTGGAGACCTGATAAGATTCTTACTGCCCCAGAGGACTAACCCCACTGGGCTAAGGGCTTGGTAGTAGATGCCATGGTGGTAGTGTCTGCTACTAAGAAAGAACTCGCTGAAGAAAGTTCTACTGTCCACCCCCCCCCCCCCCGAACCAAGAGTCTAGGGCGAAGGGCAGGTTTGGGAAGCAGGTCTATGCGTCATTCACCTTCTCCATCAGGTCTTTGAAATTTTTGGCACATTTTACTAGACTCCAAAGGGATTTGGTCAAGGAGCTGTCAGATACCCTGGTGGGAGCTGTGACTGAGGGAGTACAGAAGAAAGTAGCTTCCCATCTAGCTACCCTGGAGTCAATATCAAACTCATCCATGAGGCTCATTGCACATGCAGCTGAAGGGGAAACCAGATCAGCAGCTTCAGGCATTGCAATATGGAGACACAGTTGGATGCAACTGTGTGAGTTTGTGGAACCATTCAAATCTTCCTTTGCCAATGACCCCTTTGATGGGTCCTCCTTGTTTGGTCCCAAGGTTAAGGAAACTCTGTCCAGGTGGGAAAAGGATGGAAAGACTTTGTCTGCTGTGGGCATACATTTTTCCACTCCTCAATGATCCTACTGCAGGAATCAAAGAAGTGGTGAAATGTGGTTCAAAAAACTCCAAACGCCTTTCCAGGACACATGGGGTTCGGACTCCCCTCGGGGCAGAGGGGGGAGTTATAGTGGAAGTCGCTGTCCCAGAGGCAGGAGTGGTCCACAGAATCAGGGTTTCACAGATTAATTCTCTGGTCAACCCTATCAGTGCTCCTGAAGGGAGGCCCGATTGCTTACCTCTGGAAGGAGTCAGGGGAAGATTTTCTTTGCACCCAAATGCCTGGTAACGCATTATCACCAATGCTTGGGTGCTAAGGATAATTACCAGAAGTTATCGAATTCCATTCACCCTTTTATCCAAGAACCCCTGCAAAACTCCCCGATGTTTCACCTAGTCAGAGAGTTCAAGAAGCAATATAATTGAAAAAGCTGCTAGAAAAAATGAGTCATCCAAGAAGCCCACCAGACCAGTTATGATCTGGATTTTACTCAAGATTCTTTTTAGTGCCAAAGAAAACAGGGGACTGGAAACCAGTTCTGGATCTCAGCATTCTAAACAAATTTGTTCAACAAACAAAATTCCAGATGGTCATGGTTCAGACTATTCTTCTCTTCTTAGAGAAAGATGATTGGATGAGCTCTATTGACTTTCACGATGCGTATTACCACATAAAAGTGGACAAGTGCTCGAGAAAGTTTCTCTGCTTCTGAATAGGAGCCAGTCATTTCCAGTTCAGGACACTGCCCTTTGGTCTCCTCACAGCCCCCAGGGTGTTCACCAAAGGCTTGGCAGTGGTCACAGCACATTTGAGGCTGCACAGATTCTGAGTGTTTCCTTACCTAGATGACTGGCTCCTCACCGCTTCCACCAGGCATCTACTGAAAGTGACTATGAACTTCATATTTTATCTCTCCCACCAACTGGGCATAACAATAAATACTGCTAAATCCCAGTTAACTCCCAACCAGAATATGGAATTCATCAGAGCTCGTTTCAACACTTCTTCTTGCGTTGCATCGCTTCCCCTTCACAGGTTACAGAAAATACAGACGCAAGTCCAGCCACTACTACGCTCAAACAAAATACCTACTCAACTGATTCTACAAGCTCTGGGCTCGATAGCAGCTACTATCACATGGTCCCACTAGCAAGATTCCACATGAAACTTCACCAGTGGCTATTAGCAAACCAATGGTCAATTCTGACTCATCCCATGGACCACTTAATCTTCATTTCCAGCCAATGCAAAAGCAATCTCACTTGGTGGATGCATTTGAAGGAGATTCTTTGAGGTCGTCTCTTTGTCTTCCCCCAGACCAAGGCCATAGTGACCACGGCTGCTTCTCAGATGAGGTGGGGATGGGGGGGCATTATCTAAGGAAGACAGTCCAAGGCACTTGGTCCCCTTCCCAGACCAACCTGCATATCAATGTACTGGAGCTAAGGGCAGTGCTTCTGATGTTGCAAGCGTTTCATTCTACCTTACCTCTAGAGATGATAGCTATTCAATCAGTCAACATGTCAGTAGGCTGGTACATCAACAAACAGGGGGGAACCAAATCCTACCCACTGTGTCAAAAAGCCCTTCGAGTGTGGCAATAGGCTATATCTTCCAACCGCTTTCTGATAGTAATGCACATCCTGGGGACTTGCAACTTAATTCCAGACAAGCTGAGCAGATGCATCCTCCTGCCTCACGAGTGGTCTCTGAACTCCAGAGTAGCGAAGGAGATTTCTCTTCATTGGGGCCAGCCTTGCTGCAATCTGTATGCCTCACCCCTCAACAACAAATCCAGAAGCTACTTTGCCCTAATTCCCCCTCAAGGGAAGTCACCCAGAAACGTTGTTCTACACGATTGGCCCCAGAAACGTTGTTCTACACGATTGGCCCCTGGGTCTGCTCTATGCCTTTCCTCCCATTCCTCTACACGATTGGCCCCGGGTCTGCTCTATGCCTTTCCTCCCATTCCTCTACACGATTGGCCCCTGGGTCTGCTCTAAGCCTTTCCTCCCATTCCTCTGATCCCGATGTTTCTCTAGAAAGCATCTCGGCTGAGAAACAAGGTGATTCTCATTGCTTCTTATCGGCCTCGACAGATATGGTTTCCCTTCCTTTGGCCTCATCTGTTTTGCTGCCCATGGATTCTGGACTCAGTTCTGGATCTCCTGTCCCATCCCCAGGGACTAGTACATCCCAACCTTCAGACTCAAGCTGACAGCTTTGTTCCTCCACATCCATTAGTTGCAGGCATAATGCTATACCTTCTCCTGTGTGGTATATTTTGTTGGCATCTCATAAACAATTCACCAGAACTCTACCTAAGCAAATTGAAGAGATTTTCTATCTGAGCCTCTGATAAGTGATTAGAACCCTTTTCAGCGGCAGTAGAAAAAAAATTGTAATTTCTGGCTGCCATATTTAATAAAGGAGCATCTGCTTCTATGGTCAAATTTATTCTAGCAGAGATTTTGAACTTTCATATCTGTTTTGGAGACCAACCTTTGATTTCCCACAGACATTGTAAAGTTTTCCTATACTTAAAGGGTCTATATTAGAACACTGAATATTCAAAATGTCAAGTGTTCTAATATTGAACCCTAGCCATCGAAAACACAAAACAGCGAACATTCGGAACAGAGAATTCTTTCCTAGGGAAATAATTCTCTGTTCCAAAACACATACACACAACACAAGCACACCAAACAAACAGCAATCCACACACATTCACGTAAACTCTAACACCTAACCCTAAACTAAACTATACATACATCACTAACTATCCACTTACCTTAACCCAAACCCTAACCCTAAGGTCCATCACTATCACACAGTCACCTCACCTGCTCCCTAAACCTAACTCACCTAACCTGCCCTAACCCCCATGTCCACACAATCGCACACTTACCTGACCCGCGCCCTAACCCTAACTCACCTAACCCACCCTAACCTACACATCCACACATTCGCACACTTACCTGAACCCGACCCATAACTTTCCACCAGAGCGCTGAAAATACCGAAGCAACAGAAATGGACAACCGAATTCTTTCCCTAAGAAAGAACGAAATTTTCTGTATTTTCAGTATTTTCAGCATTCGCTGAAAGCGGGTCGATATTAGAACACTCGACATTTTGAATGTTCGGTGTTCTAATATAGACCCCACTTAAAGCCCCCCTTTAAAGATCCTCTCCCACCTTGGGATCTGACTTTAGTGCTGCAATCACTTATGGCAGCACCTTCTGAACCAGCAACCACCTGTGATTTAAAGTTCCTTTCCTGGAAGACTTTACTTTTCATAGCTGTTACTTCCACGAGATGAGTCTCCGAATTACCAGCTTTATGTTCTAAAGCTCCTGACTTAATTTTCCATAAGGACCGAGTATCAGTTAGGACAAATCCGATATTTCTGCCTGAAGTGATTTCAGATGTTAATATCAATCAGTCTATAGTCTTAACCAGTATTTTTCCCAAATTATTCAAGCGAAGGAGAGCACTGCCTTCACCTTCTGGATGTACATAGGCAGTTGCGTTTCTATCTAGATAGAACTAAACAATTTAGATGATCTGATCAATTGTTTGTATCCTTTGCTAGTGCAACTATAGGAAGACCAGTCTCCAAGGTGACTCTCTCCAGGTGGTTGAGAGAATGTATATTGTTAATATACAAGAAGTTGAATATGACACTCCAAAAACCAGTCAAGGCACATTCTACAACATCAGTGGCAACTTCTACCATCTTTCATTCCAAAGCGTCTATATCAGACATTTGCGCTGCTGCAACTTGGGCTAAGTCTCATACTAATATTACAAATTACAAATTGGATATGGTCTCTAGGGGGAGAGCATCCTTTGCTTCTATGGTGCTCAGGAATGTCCTTTCATAAGGCCTCCCAGGATACAAGGTAGCTGGGGCCTCTGTCCGATCAGTCAAGAACAGATGAAGATTGACAACATCAGATAAAGAAGTTATGTATTACCATTAAGTTCCATCTATGTTGCTGAGCTTCATCTATTCTTGCATTCCTCTCTCCTTCCCCCTCCTTCAGTTTTCTGGTAGAGTGATATCCTGTCCTGGGTTCTTATTGTTTTAGGCACCTTGGACAGGGCTTCTGACTTCTACTGCACTATTCTATATATGCAAACTCAATCTGAGGTAAATTGGAGAGGGGAATTGTGGGTAGATTTGCAGCTGGAGAGATTTTTATTGGCTGGCATGAGCTGTGTAATGCCCGAATTGGTTCCAAGGGTCAGAACTGCAACCCATCAGTCAAGAATTGATGAAGATTGACAACACAGATAGACCATTATGGTAAGACATAACTTCTTTTTTTATTTCCTTCTCTGTTGCTACCTTAGATGTTTTCCATATCTAACTGTGCTTCTTCCTGATGCAGTAACCATTCTCATTCCAATCTCCTTTCTTTTTCCTCATTCTTTAAGCGCTCTCTGTGGTCCTTACTAATTGTTTTGAATTTTCCTGGTTTTCTTTGACATTTTTGACCTGTGTAACACCAAAGCCATTCTTTTCCACATTGCCCATTTTATTGCCTCCCCCTAACACACAAGCACACATGCACACACGCGCACACATACACACACACACACACACACACACACACACACACACACACACACACACACACACACACACACACACGCGCACATAGACACAATTTGTTATTTTTCTTAGCCCAGCAGTTACCATTTTGGTGACATTCAGTAAAACATAATATGACAAACCTTTTTCACTAAACCGTGTTCATGAAGCAGTTTCTGAACAGGTATAAGATCCTCTGATCAGTCAATGTGGGGGAAAACTCTTCATATCCCACAGACTAAATACAACTATGTGCTATTACCTTGGCTATTTCATATTTTCATGGAGTCTGCTATGGCTTTAGGGTAAGTTATCTTTCCAAGGGGAATGAAATGACCTTAGGTTAAGTTATATTCCTATAAGAGGTTGGTGATAGCATCACACTGGTTTCATCTCTACCTACAGTCAGTGAAATAGTTGAGGTAATCTGACAGAATGCTGTAGTCTGAGCATTTGTCATGGTCCCCTTAATCTGCCTCTGGTTTTATATATGTTGCCTTTTATATCGCTACTCCCTGATGCAGTAGTTGCCCTAGTTTGTCCTAAAATGTATATCATCTAACAGTTCTTACAAACTTCAGAAACCAGCTGTATTTAAATGTATTTGAACGTTTTACCTTCTCAAATCATATTATCTCATTTGATGGAAGGGTGTATTGAATTAACTAGTTTGCAGTAGAATGGAACCTTTAAAGTTTGGATGCAGCTATTTCATCTTTATATTGTGGCACTGGTTAAAATAAATTTGGGAGAAAACCCGTAAAACACTGCAAGACATGTTTTCAAATTTTTTTTGTGGAAATGTATTACTGTTTCAGCTTTAAGGAATAATATATTGCTTGTATTATTATGGAATAAACAGCTAGAAGGACAATTAGCTCTAGAGAATCAGTATTTCTTTTGTATGATGTGACGTTTTAAACAATTTTGTGTTGAATTTGCAGGTGTGTCTTCTGTGAAACTTGACCCTAATACAGCCCATCCTGCATTACATCTCTCTAAGGACCTGACCTGCGTTAGGGTCAGTGATGTCAAACAGCAGCTGTCTGATCTGCCGGAGAGGTTTGATGAATGTCCCTGTGTGCTGGGATCTGAGGGCATCACAGAAGGGAAATATTACTGGGAGGTGGATGTGGTGAACAGGACAAACTGGGTTGTTGGCATGGCCAAGGAGTCCATACAGAGGAAAGGCAAAATCACAATGACACCAGAAAATGGATATTGGACTCTATGCCTGCAGAATGGAGACATCTATGCTCAGGATTCACCCATGTCCATTAAACTGAGTGGAAAACCCACAAGAATCGGAGTGTACCTGGACTACAAGGCAGGACAAGTGTCATTTTACAATGAAAACATTTCCCATCTTTATACCTTTAATGACACTTTCAGGGAGACTGTCTATCCTTTCATGGGACTTTATGATAATTACGAAAAGAGTGAGCCTGAGAATTTGACTGTGTTTTTCATTAGATCACTCTTGCAGTAACCACAATTATTTGGGACAGCTCCTCCCAAACATGAGACATCCAGCCAGTTTACAAAAATCTGTGCTCCTTCCTTGCATGCAATACATCCACCTTTGGCATAAGTGAGATGTGCTAGTAAGACAGGTGTACAAGTGTGCCAAAAATCACAACTTACTTGTCATAACTGAACTTAACCAGAGGTCTCATCAGCTCAATGTAATGAGTTTCAGCTGTAGGCTTCAGCTACAATATTGGGCAGATAAGGATCCATTTTATGGAACTCTCCTTTTTCTGAACAAAAGTTTATTCAGATTTGCTTATGTCTGCCAGGTAGGTTAAATTGTTGTGTGTTAGACAAATTCTGTGCAAGGACTCTCATTTGTCCTGTGTTTTTTGTTTGAGGGATCAACACAATACTAAGTCATGTCAGATTTGCCTTTCATTCATACTCAAAATCTTAAAGAGTAGGTAAAAATCTTTATTTTTTTTTCTTGAGAATAAGTATATTAAACAGTTGGTGCTTGAGACCATGGCAGATGAAACTCTTTCAGCAGACTTCCCCCGGCAGGAAAAAGAAAAGGGCAGTAAAAGAGGTTTCTGCAGAACCCCGGACTTTGCTCTCTGTTCTGTGGTCTCGGTCTGATGTCTTCACTGAGGTGGTTTCACAGTCTTTAGACCATTAGTCCATTTCTCCTGGTACTTGTAGCATATCGAATCAGGAGGCCACTATGGCTGACAATCTAATCACATTCATTCAGGTGATGAAGTACACCCTAGGAGTTATTTATGTAACTTATACCTTACATAGCTGCTAACCTCGCTACCAAATTAGCTTTACTCTTAACTATCGGTCCCACGTCTCTTACTCTCTTTATCATCCTTCCAACTAACTTCTCCCTTTAATCTCTCTCTCAAACCACCAGTCTCTGAACATGACTTCACATCCTCGTCTTCCTCTCCTACCCTCATAGGTTCATAGGTTGGTACTGGGCTCCTCAATGTCTCTTTTCATGTAGTCCAGGGAGGTACGTCTTAGATCATTCACATCATATCTCCTGTATCACAAATTCTCCGTTTTTACTGACGCTATTCTCCCTTCTTTCCACTTAATTAATTCTCTGACTGTATTTCAATTAAAAGTACACTTGTCTGGAATATCTGAATGTTCCATGGTACCAGTGTACTGTACTGCTAATCTCTTTACTCTAACACACTGAATGTGTAAATAAACTATTAATCTTGGTTTAAAATGTATACTAAATTCTGCACATGTGGAGCTTTTCTTCCCAGGCCTCCTGTGAAAATGAGCTATTGCTCAGACAGGCCATCTTAGTTAGCAAATGGAAATAAATAGATACATACATACATGCATGCATAGTTACATACATACATACATGCATGCAAGCATACATACATACATATATACATACACACATACATACATGCAGACATACATACACACACATACATACATACATGCAGACATACATACACATACATACATACACACATACATACTTGTGTAATATGCACACATACATAAATACACACATACATACACACACACACACACACACACACACACACACACACACACACACACACACACACACACACACACACACACACACACACACACACACACACTCACACATACACACACATACATGCATACACACATAATTAGTCAAATCCTTCTACCCAGAAAACTACTCAAGAAGACTGGTATAATTTTGCCCAAGGGCTGTTTAAGGCAAACCCATCTCTTCAGGCTTCACTTCCAATTACACCAATTAAGAAAAAGAGATACCCCCTCCTACAGATGAAGAGGTGTTTTCTGAATCAGACTTTGAAGACTTGATCTAAACTGCCCAGCTATCCTCCTCTATTCCTTGTGAGTCTGAAACAGAAGATATCCTCCCATCAGTCACCTCAATGAGGAAATTTATTTTGGGGATACAATTTCAAAAATTAAGGAATATCTTAAATGAGAGGGTAGAGAACAGTCAGACTCTCATAAAAGATATTATGAAGTATTGGGCATGGATTCCCCTAAATCAGTAGACATTCCCCCGGTTTTAGGGACCTTGGATGATAAAATTCCTTCTGTCTCTGTTTTTCCAGGTTCCTAACATCCTGCCCCTAACAAATCTGACAAATTTTACAGGGTGCCCAACACATACAAATTCCTTTCTAGAAACCCTGAAGCAGACTCTGCTATTATTCCTGTAGATGAGGACAGTCTTCTAAGGCTTTTTAAACTTCTAATCCTGCTCAAATGGCAAAGATACTCATTCTTTTGATAGATTTGGAAATAAGGCCCATGCATCCTCCAGTCTGGTTTTTAGCACTATCAATTGCCAGACTCACATGTCCAGGTATCTTTTATCCATTTTTGCTAACATGTAGCAAGCTTTAACTTCACCTCCTAATTCTGACACTAATTCTTCCTGTTAGAAATGTTAAACTCTGCTTCATAGGTCACTAAACATACCATTAAATGCACTAATGGCATGATAAATGTTGGGTCTATGGCTGCCTTTGCTGGTGCTCCAAAATGTAGACATTTATGGATAAAATTATAGGTTCATAGGTGTTTACTAGGCTAATAACCACAAGGCCCTTTTTAAGCCTATCCATGCATCCCAAATCTCTAACAAGTGCTGGTACCCTTGAAAAGTGT